>NW_025422192.1:0-58328 GCF_011764305.1 Mustela putorius furo | reverse complement strand
TAGGATTCTGAAGTGCAGACAGACTAACAGAAAAACTGATCCAAAATGTGTGTGTTTTATAGTTCTGCTTTTGTTGTAAAAATCAAAGTGTGATTGCTGGGCTTAAAATGGTAAAAACTAATAGTGTTCACGGACTGTATTATACATTTTCTAATTGTATGGGAAGAATCCAATAAACATAGACTAAATTGATTTTGCAAATCCTCAAAGAGCTACAGGATCAGGTAGTGGTATGTTTTCATCAACATTCAACAGCATCATAATGCAGCATTTTATATGTGTTGGCTACTGGATATTTTCATCAATGTTTGCTAGCTAGTCAGCCAATACAGAGAAAAATTAGGTAGGGTAATTACTCACAGTTGTGTTTTAATAAAATGAGAGAAAATTATCAAATGACACTAATAATAATAATCCTATAGCAGGCTAAATAATTCAATGATAATTACAAGTATTAATCTAGCTTTCTTCCCTGATTATGACTCTTCTCTCCTTTATCATAATGGGAGTAGCAGATTGTCTGCAATGAATTGTGAAAACCCAGCAGTGACTTTGGCAGTGAAGGCCTCCCATCAATTTTGATAGGTTAAAATGATTCTGGTTGGTCTTGAGCAAATGTGTCAATTTTTTTTTTTTTCTGGTGTGTCATAAAAGAAAGAAGCAATAGTAAATTCTTGCCTTTATTCCATGGAGCCAATAAAATCATACTGCCAACAAGAGGCTGTTGACACTGTAAGTGTAGTTCACTGTCTTGAAATACTAGCCCTGGAAATAAAATTCCAGTATTTCACATAACCTCTATTTATTTAAAGAAAACAAAACCAAACAAAACATACTATACTGCTTACATTCAGGGCCCTGCTGTTGTGTAAACTATTTTTTGAACATGTCTACTGTAAGTGTATATATATATATATTTTTTTCTGTGCAATAAATTCATTTAGAGATAAATTTGGATTGCAAATTATTTTGGAGGAGGCAAGGTATTTGTGGCTAGTCTTACAAGTAAAAAGGACTAAAAGAAAGAAGAAAAACATTTTTTATTACAGCATATTTACATCTGTCCAAAGTACTTATTTACTCTAATACTGACTAATGTATAATACTGGACACAAAGAAAGAAGTTAAATGAGTTATAATTCAGTCGAAGAATAGCTGGCCATTTTAAAACTTACCACAGAATCTTTCTGGTATGAAATGTGATATCTGGCAATCTGGTCCAGTTCATTACATCAGGTCTTTTGTATGTTCTTATTACCATTTTGATAGCATAGCTCATTTTATAACCCAGACATTTTACAATGGAACTATGATGCATGTATTTTCAAAAGTATAGACATACATGAAGCTATGAGGTCAAAAAAGATGAATGTCCGTAGTACCATATAGACTCAACAAATAAAAGTGTCCAAGGCTCTGAGTGAGATTTATGAATATTGTGTAAGATTAGGCCAACATGTGGTTTTGATATAAATAATCTGTTCTTAAATTAGAATTACAGTCGTTGAGTACAGTGTTGAAAATGGCAGATAGATTTTAGCTATCTATGCTCACTAGGGAAAATGGAAAAATGTTTAGTTTGGTCAGATTTTCACTTAACTTCTGAAAAACCTTATGTTTGAGAGAACCCTTCTGAAATAAGAATCCTTAAAGACATAACCCCTTTGGCACAAGTGTTCAAGAAACTTGTTTGATGTTGTAGACAATCATATGGCACACGTACTGTTCTAGATGTTTCATGCCAATAATGTGTAAGCCATACCAAGGCTACATAAACATATAGAGATGTTCCTCAGCTTACAACGGGGCTATGTACAGAGAAACACATAAAAAATTGAAAATGCATTTAATACCCATAACTATCAAATATCATAGCTTACCTTAAGCTTATTTAAACATACTCAGAACACTTACATTTGCCTGCATTTGGGCAAAATCATCTTAAGCAAAGCCTATTTTATAACAAAGTATCAAATATCACATGCGATTTATTAAATATTACACTAAAAAAAAAGAAGTATGGTTATATATAGAATGGTTGTAAGAATATCAGGTGTTCACCCCTGTAATCTTCTAGCTGACTGGGAGCTGTGGCTCACTGCCCCTGCCCAGCATCACAAGACGGCACCATACCACATGTCACTGGCCCTTTTTATAAAGACCCAAATTCAAAATTCAAAGTACAGTTTCTACTGAATCACTTTCACTTTCACATCATTGCCAAATATATCGTAAGTTGAATCATTGTAAATCAGGAGCCATCTTATTTAAAAGTTAAGTCACAGTCACCCGTATACACACAAAAAAAGGACTTCATGTAGGGCCATCTATGTATCTCTAAACAACATAGCATGACATATCAACAGCAAAAAATGGATGTGAAGGGGACAATTGCTTTGCGTCAGTACTCTGAGCAGTAACATACATGGCCTTACTCACCTAGCAGAACTCCAGAGCTAGCTGAGGGCAAGGAATTTTGCAAATGTTTGCTGAACAGCTTAAGCACTATTATTTTTAACTTAGTGTGCATATCTGTTTTCTCAAGATATGTTAATTTATTTTATTGACTTATTACAAAACCAAATAATTTCCTCTTATTTAAGTGGCAGGTAAATAGAATTCTTTTTAATTTAAATCAAATGGCTTTTTAGGGAAAATATACTAAAAATTCTGAAACTTGTATTGCTTATGAATCTTTTATTGGAATCCTTATCAAGTTGTATTTTTCAAGTTTTTCCTATTTTGGAATTGAAAATATTTTTTGGATTTTATTCAAGGCTATTAACACACAATTTCACTTTGTTAAATATAGTGCTAAACGTTCAACCAAAACGTTGTGTCTTTTTTTTTTCCACTACCACATCCTCCATCTACTGACTGGATTCTCTCCCCAACTAGCACATATATACCATTGTCTATCTTTAGGATAAGTAAGGGTCATCTTTTGTCTTTATTCTATTCCTCGTATGCTTCTGAACTTGTTGAATTTTAATATAGTCACACCATAAGCATCACATATTTGATTCCCCTTTCAATAGTAAACAGTGCACAACCAGAGCATAACTTCAAAGTTATCAATAGACTTACTCTGATATATTATTTTTGTATTTTTGTAAATTAAAATAATTAAATTATAGAACAAGAGTTTCAGGTGGTAGGTGTTGTAAGTTTTACCCAAACTGACTTTTGTCAAACTCGTTTTTGTCATCATATATGTCAAGTAGTTTTCTCAGGTTTATTTTTAGAATATCCTTGTATAATGAATATTTACACTGATATCTAGTATAAAAATCTTGCAATTTATTTTAGAAACATTAAGATATTGAAAACCAATCTCTTTCTTTAATTCATTAAAGACATTTTTGGCTTGTTTCCAGTACTTTCTTACTGGTTAAAAAATGAATTTGAAGTAGTCTGAATTTCATTATTATATGGCACTTTCCCTTTGATGAATACAAAGACGATATTCTATATTAGCTATCTGAGAAGAATTTATTTTTTTAATAAATAATAGCAGCAGGGTGAGGGAGAAGCAAACTCCCGGCTAAGCAGGGAATCTGTTGCAGAACTGAGTCCCAGGACCCTAAGATCATGACCTGAGCTAAAGGCTCAGGCATTTAACTGACTGAGCCACCAAGGTGTCCCAATCTGAGAAGAGTTCTGTATGTTATTCCTATTCATATGAAGTTTAAAGTCTAGGTAATTAACTTAATATTTTAGTGGCTATTACATAGATAGCACTATGTTCCAGGCAGAGAGTAAGAAACAAATATTAAATCAATCATATTCTATGCATTCTAAATGAAAATAATTAATCAATCATAATAAATCCTTCTATTTATGGAATATCAACTTATAAGATTTCCTCCATATGAACACTGCCAAATACTAGAATAAAGGGTCATCTAATACAAATAAAGGATAGAATTAAAGAATTCTGGTAAGCCATTTAATTTTGAAAAATGGTGCTATATTGTTGCTGAGTTGTGGTTTTCAGTTACATAATATCTGATAAGTGTAGAAGTAACATGAGTGTTACATGAGATGAGAAATGGTATATAATTAAGATATTTTTAAAAGTACACATAAATACAAATTTGTAAACATAGCATTATGGAGGAATAAAAATAAATGATAGCTACACACTCTAAAGTGAATAAATCTTGGAAAGTTAATAGAGAAGTAAAGCAAGGACAGTGCAAAAAGTATGGTACATTTTTATGAAGTTCAAACAAATTCTGTGAAACCGTAGATGGACTTAAAGATACTATTATGTATCAAATATTGTAAAAATTATGCAAGGAAATAGCAAACATATAATAACCAAAGCATACAAACTTGAGTAGATACAATAGGTGTGATCATGTTCTATTTCAAAAAGAGATGAGTTAATAGATAAATAGAAGTAACTAGACTTTTTAGAAGTTACTAAAACTTTGCCTGTTATTTCTTAGTAATATAAAATATATGGTTTTCTAACAAAAACGTTTATCTTAAAAATATTTAAAAATAAATTTCAGGCTACTCATAAGGTTCTATTTACTCTACCACTGAAGGTAAAGCTGGTTGTTGTAGTTGTAGTTGTTTGTTTGTTTTAGTCTCCTCCTAGTTTGTATTATTATAATGTGGAAAGAGGAATGTTAGATTGAAAAGTGAATTATTTTATAGACAAAAATCATTACTTGATTCACCTCCTGGTACAGCAGATGGAACTCCTGAAAACATGCCCTTTTGCCTTACAGCAGAGTAACATTTATGCTTACTTCTGAAACATGCTTGGTGGTGGCCCTAAATAGTGACACCATAGTAAACATTTTGAATATTTGCAATTAATTTTTATAGTCATAGGGCTCCAAAAGGCACTGCTGGTATCTTAGCATGTATTTCAATAAAGCTAAAAGTTGCCTGAATGTTTAAAAATATTAACAAGGCACAAAACATGGCAGAAGTATTGTCCTCAGATATTATTTTTTTCCATATGCTCCTGATTCCAGACATGACAAGTTATTTTTTTAAAATTTTTTATAAAAGATTTTATTTATTTATTTGACAGAGATCACAAGTAGGCAGGGTCAGGCAGAGAGAGAGGGGGAAGCAGGCTCCCTGATGAGCTGAGAGCCCGATTTGGGACTGGATCCAAGGATCCTGGGATCATGACCTGAGCCAAAGGCAGAGGCTTTAACTCACTGAGCCACCCAGGTGCCCCCATGACAAGTTATTTTTTTTAAAGATTTTATTTATTTATTTGACAGAGAGAGATTACAAGTAGGCAGAGAGGCAGGCAAAGATAGAGAGGAGGTAGCAGGCTCTCCGTTGAGCAGAGAGCCCGAAGTGGGGCTCCATCCCAGGACCCTGAGATCATGACCTGAGCTGAAGGCAGCGGCTTAACCCACTGAGCCACCCAGGAGCCCGACAAGTTATTTTTGATAGATATATATACAATGTATTTTCCCGTTATAAGAAAAATGGTTCTGCTATTTTTAAGCTTTTTTAAAAATTACATAATTTTTTTAAATAAAAATTTTATTTTTTAATGTTTTACTTTTCTTTTCTTTTTTTTTAAAGATTTTATTTATTTATTTGACAGACAGAGATCACAAGTAGGCAGAGTGGCCGGCAGAGAGATAGAGAGAGAGAGAGAAGCAGGCTTCCTGCTGAGCAGAGAGCCTGATGCAGGGCTCGATCTCAGGACCCTGAGATCATGACCCCAGCCGAAGGCAGCAGCCCAAAACACTAAGCCACCCAGGCGCCCCAATGTTTTACTTTTCAATATACTACTTAGAATATAAAACCTAATCCATTTTGTAAGAAGTTTACCATTTAAAAAATGGTAATTTTCTCATTGTGTCTTCCCCTCTCATTGCTTTATTTTGAATAAAACATTTCACTATAAACATAACGGAAGCTTTCCTTTTGATGGTCCCTCTGTTGGTCATATTGTATATGAGCCATTACAATTAGTTTTACAAAATTTATTCATGTTTGTTGATATGTTTTTTCATAACTAATTTTCCCTCCCTTATCTAGATTCCCCAACTTTCAGACAGGTGGACACTTCAATAAACCATACCCAAGGGATGTATCAAGTACTTCTTAGACATTCTCTCAGATCCTTGAGGTCTCATTTTGCCTAGGGATTTGCAATAGGTTCTGCCAGAGGCACCACTGTGACAACTGAT
The DNA here is from genome assembly GCF_011764305.1 of Mustela putorius furo. Taxonomy (NCBI): domain Eukaryota; kingdom Metazoa; phylum Chordata; class Mammalia; order Carnivora; family Mustelidae; genus Mustela; species Mustela putorius. Next base: position 52,149 of record NW_025422192.1, on the reverse strand, counting down.
GTCCATGGTCTATCTCCTGCTAAGCTCAAGAGGTCACTGGTTTCCAAGTTTATCTATACAATTAATGCATTCCAGCAAGTTCTTTTTTTTTAATATTAACAAACTTATTTTAAAGTTTATATGGAGAGGCAAAGACTCACAATATTCAACATAGTGTTGAAGGAGAACAAAGACTGCGGACTGACTTCAAAGATTACCATAACGATGGGGCGCCTGGGTGGCTCAGTGGGTTAAGCATCTGCCTTCGGCTCAGGTAATGATCCCAGGGGCCTGGGATCGAGTCACGCATTGGGCTCTCTGCTCAGCAGGGAGCCTGCTTCTCCTCATCTCTCTCTCTGTCTGTCTCTCTGCCTATCTGTGATCTCTCTCTCTGTCAAATACATAAATAAAATCATAAAAAAAATACCATAACGATAATTGTAAGCAAGATATTGTAATACCACAGAAAGACTAGATTAAAGGAACCGAATATATATTATCAATTATATTTTATATTTAATATAAAAGCAAAAGCAATACAAGAGAGCAAAATACAATCTTTTAAACAAATGGTTGTGGAGTAATGGTGAAGCTAAATGTAAAACTATAAAATAAAAATAATAAATAAAATAAAAATAAAAATAAATAAAAATAAATAAAAATAAAAAATAATAAAATAAAATAAATCCAGGCAGATATACACTCTTCACAAAAATTAACTCAGATTGGATTATAAACCTAAACATGAAAAATGTAGAAGGTAATATAGAAGAAAATTTAAATAACCTTGGTTTTGGAAATAACTTTAGCTACAAAAGCACAAGCACTGAATTTAAAAATGTCTACTCTGTGAAACACAATGCCAAGAGAATGAAAAGGCAAAGCACAGACTATGAGATAAAATTTGCAAAATACACATCTGGCAAAGGACTGTTAATCAAAAATACACAAAGACCCCTTAAAACTCAACAATGGGGGAAAAACCTGATTAAAAATGAGCCAAAGACCTTAGCAGATACCTCACAAAAGAGAATATTACAGATGGCAAATAAGCATATAAAAAGATGCTTCACATCATATGTCATCCGGAAAATGCAAATTATAACAAAAAAGAGACACCAGTACATACCCAGAATCCAGAACACTGACAACAGAACACGAAATGTTGGTGAGGATGTGGAGCAACAGGAATGTTCTTCCATGTCTGTTGAGAATAAAGAATGGAAAACAACTTGGCAGTTTCTTACAAAACTAAACATATTCTTCCCAGATGATTCAGCATTAGCAGTTCTTTGTATTTATCCAAAGAAGATGAAATCTATACCCACAAAGATGTCTATAGTAGTTTTAGTCATAACTGACAAAAGCTTGGAAGCAACCAAGATAACCTTCCATAGGTGAAAGTTCAAATAAAGTGTAGTACATGCAAACAATGGAATATTATTTAATGCTAGAGAAATGAATTACCAAGCCATGAAAAGATATGGATATAAATATTTAATAAATATTTGATTTTAGGCTTCTACCAGTCTATCAATAGTATTAGTATATTTTAACAGTGAATGCTCAGCATTCACGAATTTACCTAATAAAATGTTTTGGGTTCAATATTTTAAATACTTCAACCTCTATGATTATATTCCTAATAATTTTGAATTGGGGTAAATAAACCTTAATTTTTTGTAACTTGTTTCTTATTGCAAAAGAGCTCAATGAAATTTTAGAAAATAAAAATTTACAAAAAAACAGTTTAGTTTACTATTGCCAAATAATTTAAAACTTTACCTTATATTCAAATACATATATTTTTCTAAATTGATTTATATGCTACTAAAACCAAAAACTTTTAGTTACATTAGATTTCATATCATGCAATCAATACCAGAAAGCCATCTGGTGATGACTTGTCTTAAATAGAGTTAAGATGGGTGTTATTACAATGCAAGATGGAAACAAAGATAGTATAACAATTGAGTGTTACATAACTTTTCTGTTTTCATCAAGTTACTAATCTACAAAAGGCTTTTATCGGTGACAGACTTGGGAATTTAACAAAACTTTTAAACTAGCATGTGCGACTCATTCCTAGAAAACAACACAATCAATAACACTTTATTTAGATGAAATCATGACTATTTCTCCATTTGAATAAAAAATGTAGTAACCCCAATAAGTTTATTGAACAGGAAAAGTTGAAATGCTGTAATGCTCCATAGGAATTAAATGATCCAGTCATGAATTACAAAAAAATGATATAAATTACCAAAGTGTTTGTATAATTGGAATATACAACTGCCCATTATCGTTCAATAGTGTAGGCTTGTACAAGAACTCTATAAAAGAACTCCACTTCTAAACCGTGGAAAATATGTTCCCTTTCCCCCTATATACAACTATTAAGCCATTCATTTAGCTTTTAAAATATCCACTTAATACAGGCTTTTTACTCATTTGAACAGGCAGCAGGGCTCTATTCTTATTGCTTACATCTGAAGGATAGACGTCTAGCGTAAGAGGTAAAGCCCATAAAGGAGCCCAATAACAACAACAAAATACAGTTTAGTGAGCCCTTACAATCTGCCAGCTACCTTTCTGAGAATACTTCAATTAATAAAACATATAAAATACCTGACCACAAAGAGCTTACATTCTTTTGAAATACAATAGTGAAATAAGCCAATAATAGAGGGGCACCTCGGTGGCTCAGTCCATTGAGTGACTGCCTTTGGCTTGGGTCATGATCTCAGGGTCCGGGGATTAACTCCCCAGCAGGCTTTCTAGGCAGTGGGGTGTTTTCTTCTTCCTCTGTGCCCCCTCCCAATTCTCTCTCTCTCTGTCTCCAATCACAAAATAAACCAGTAATAGAATAATGATTGATGGTTGATGGGGATAAGTGTTACAAAGAAATACAAGAAAGGTAAAAGCCATTGAAGAATGCTGGGAAGAAAGTTAATTTTATGTTGTGTTGGGTGGTTATATCTCATTTATGAGATGTTATTTGCACAAAGACCCAGGAATTGAAGGAGGGTGTTATAAACATATTAAAGGAAAAGATTGCTCTAGGCAGAGCAAGTAAGTATATAGACTTTGTGTGAACAGCTGGTCTGTTACTTTTGAGGAAAAGCAAGGAGGCCAATGAGGAGTTCATAGTGGTGGAGAGAGGTAAGAACGTATTGATGCGTGACCTTCTAGTACATTGAAACGCCTTCAGTTTTTATTTAATATGAAAGGGGAAGATACCAAAAGACTTTCGACAGCAGAATAAAATCATCTGACTTGATTTTTAGGTTAAGTTGCTGTACCAAAATAAATTTGCAGGGAGAAAGGAGTGCAGTATGTCTGGAAGTAGGGTTATCAATCAGGTCAATAATTCAGGAACATATGATGGTGATTTTAGCATGCTGGGTGGGAATAGAAGTGGTGAGGTATGGTTTTTATTTTGTATATATTTTGATGGTGAATATTCTGGTGAACAGGATGGAGTATGTGCAGGACAGACGATATCAACATTTATTTTACCTACACAAACAGAAGGGTGGAGTCTTCATTCCCTGATATGGAGAGAACTCTGAGTTCAAATGTTCTTTCTGATTAAATGGCATAGTGGTGATGAGGATTTACTCAGACAGTGAAATAGAGCAGTAAGCATTGTGTTAAGCGGTAGGACATTATAATACATTTGAACATCAAAAAAACGTTGTGTTGGATCATCTGTTTATGTGAGTAAATAAATAAATAAAGCTTCCTGGGGTTCTGATAGAGGTAAAGAAGACTACTATACGATCCAAAGGGGCACGTGCACCAAATGTTTATAGCAGCAATATCCACAATAGCCAAACTATGTAAAGAACCTAGATGTCCATCAACAAATGAATGGTATATATATATGATGGAATACTATGCAGCCATCAAAAGAAATGAAATCTTGCCATTTGCAATGACATGGATGGAACTAGAGGGTACTATGCTTAGTAAAATAAGTCAACCAGAGAAAGACACTATCATATGATCTCCCTGATATGAGGAAATGGAGGTGCAGTATGGGGGACAGGAAAAGAGTAAATGAAACAATTTGGGATCGGGAGGGAGACAAACCATAAGAGACCTTTAATCTCACAAAACAAACTGAGAGTTGCCGGGGGGGTGGGGAGGGTAGGGAGAGGGTGGTGGGGTTATGAACATTGGGGAGGGTATGTGCTGTGGTGAGTGCTGTGAAGTGTGTAAACCTGGCGATTCACAGACCTGTACCCCTGGGGCTAATAATACATTATATGTTAATTAAAAAGAAGAAGAAGAAGAAGAAGAAGAAGAAGAAGAAGAAGAAGACTACTATAAATCAAATGCTATGTTTTTCAGCAAAGAGTGTGTAATCAGGCATATTTTATTAAAGTAACCAAGTAAAATGATGGTCGAAAATTGGAATAACAGAAAACATAAATATCAGAGATTTTAAAAAGAGATATGGGACAGTGTAGAGAATAGAGTCAATGATATTATAATAGTGTTATATGGTGACAGATGGTGTCTATATTTGTAGTGATCATAGAATAATGTATGGAGATATTGAAAACCTGAAACCAATGTAACACTGAATATCAACTATACTCAAATAAAAAAATAGTAAGAATAAAACATTTTAATTTAAAACGATAAAAAGAGGGACAAGAATTTGAAAAGTGAATTTCAAAAAAGAGTAAAGATGAGGCTAAGACATACTCTGAACCTTGAGGAAAACACCATTTTGAAAATTCTTCCCATTTTGAGAAAACTCAAATGAATCAATACCATAAAAGAACCCATTTTAACTGAGAGATGTAAAGAATGCTCAAGAAATAATTTTATGACAGGATAACTCTTCCCTATGAAACAGAATACAGAAACCAGGGGAAACACCTGGAAGCAAAATAAACTATGCTGAAAATAAGAATTAGGAAAAAGATAAATGATGAAAGATAAGAAAATTAGACCTGCGACAGAGACCTAGTGAAGAGAACTTTTAGCTTGTGGTTTAATGTTTTTGAGGATAATCTAGAGTTCATAAATGCCTTGAGACTGGCTGGTTGTAGGCAGTTTAGGCAGACCCCTAAGACAGGCCTACTTTGGGCAGGTGGTGTTGGAGGAGGCCATTGGGCTGGACAAAGACAAATCCAACCATTTGACTAAAGTGTCTGTGAAGATGTTGAAGTCAGATGCAACAGAGAAATACCTGTCAAACCTAATCTCAGAGATGGAGATGATGAAGATGATTGGACAGCACAAGGACACCATCAACCTGCTGGGTCCTGCACACAGGACGGTCCTTCGTACACTCTCATGGAATATGCCTCCAAAGACAACATACAGGAGTACCTGCAGGCCCAGAGGCCTCCTGACCTGGAGTACTGTTACAATATCAGCCACAATGCAGCAGAGCAACTCTCCTCCAAGGATCTGGTATCCTGTGCCTATCAGGTAGCCTGAGGCATGGAGTACCTTGCCTCCAAGAAGTGCATACACCAAGACCTGGCCACCCGGGAAGTGCTGGTGACAAAGGACAGCATGATGAAGATCTCAGACTTCAGCCTTGCCAGAGATATCACCACATCAGTAACTATAAAAAGACAACCAACAGTGGACTGCCTGTGAAGTGGATGGTCCCTAAGGCCATGTTTGACCAGATCTACATCCACCAGAGTTACTTCTGGTCTTTTGGGGTGATCCTGTGCAAAATCTTCACTCTGGAAGCCTCCCATATCCTGGAGTGCCTGTGGAGGTGGTTTTCAAGCTGCTGAAGGAGTCATTTGATGGATAAGCCAATAAGTGCACCAGGGAGTTATACACAATAATGAGGGGTGGCTGGCATGTGGTTCCTTCAAGCTGGTGGTAGGAGACCTGGATCATACTGTGGCCTTGACCTCCAACCAGGAGTACCCGAACCTGTCCTTGGCCCTGGAACAATACTGTCTATGCTTTCCCAACAACCAAAGCTCCACCTGCTCCTCAGAGAAGAATTCCAACTTCCCTCATGAGCCGTTGCTCAGAGAGGCCTATCTGCCCTAGCACCCAGCCCAGCTTGCCAATGGTGGACTCAAATGACTAGTATCCCTATTACTCCTGTCCAGATTCCATCATAAGCTGTAACCCTTACTCCCCATCCTCCATGCAAGACTCACTGCCTTCTCCTTTGTCCCTTTCCTACTGGCAGGAGCCAGCTGCCTACCTGAGGCCTTCACCCCTTGAAGTTCACCTCTCTTCCCCTTCCTCTTCCTCCTCCTTACAACCTGCTCATGAAAGAAAGGCACAGAGAGGCAGGTACTTGCTCGTGGCTACTTCCTTCCCTCCCATATGTTGGACCAAGACCCCTACCTGGCATCTGGTACTGCCTGGACGTCGAGGGAGTGGGAGATGAGGTATGCCAGTGAAAGCTGTTGGAGCTTTCCTGTTTTGGTTTTGTCTGCTTAGCATAACATGTAAGACTGAGTTCTGGTGGCGGGGACCTAGTCCTTGGGGCTATAGCACTAGAGAGGGGAGATCAACTGCTCTGGGCCTTGGCTAAGAGCAACCCCTGCTCCAGAGATATGGTGCCAAGGGCTTATTAATTTTGATACTAATTTGCTTTGCTGACCAAATACCTGGTATCAAAAGATGGGAAGGCAAAGACTGGAAGCAGTCTTGTGACCATGGGGTCCAGCCCCAAACTATGAAGAAAACACAAAGTGTATAAATCTGAGTAAGTATATATTTACACACCTTTGTAAATAGGTTGTTATCAAAGATTTAATCAATGGGTAATATGCTCCTCGTGGCTGGGAAGCATCAGTTGCCATATATTAAAAACAAAAGAGGTGTCTGGGTGGCTTCCTCCATAAGTGTCCCTTCTTTTCAGGTCATGATCCCAGGGTCCTGGGATGGAGCCCCACATCAGGCTCTCTGCTCAGTGGGAAACCTGCTTCTCCTTTTCCCTCTGCCCTGCTTATAGTTCCTCTTCCTGTCTCTCTGTCTGTCAAATAAATAAAATATTTAAAAAAAGAAAGAAACAAAATATTTTTAAAAGGTCTTTTTTTTTTAATTTTCTAGGGGTGCCTGGATGACTCAGTTGTTTAAGCAGATGTTTGCCTTTGGCTGAGGTCATGATTCTAGTGTACAGGGATCCAGCCCTGCATGGGACTACTTGCACCCCAAGGAGCTTGCTTCTTCCTTTCCCTTTGCATTGATTACCCCCGCTTGTGCGTTACCTCTCTCTCTCTCTCTCTCTCTCTCTCTCACTGTCAATAAACAAAATAAAATCTTTTACTAAATACATAAATAAATAAATAAAGTTCTAATCCTACTTTCAGTTTAGGTCCCTTAAAAAAATTGCTACTGATTCATTAAAAAAAAAAGAAAATTTACCTTGTAAAATTTAAAAAAAAAAGGACCTCTGTATCGCTTCACATCTAACGAAGGCACATGTATACTATTAGACCACGTTATGAGCTTAATGGAAGGAGACAAGATTTTTTCGCTAAGAAAATGTATAAAACTGTTGAGGTCACGTGGGAGGAAATAGTCCGTTTGTTGGAGCATTGCTATCTTACTCTACCACAGCCACTAATAAAAATCTGACACGGGGTGAGTCAGAATTGTCTGTCAGAGATGAGTTAGATCTGGCTCATGTTCGTACAGACATGAAAGCCAGGAACGAAGAAGCAGGCTTTGAAAGCCTGGGTTGAGGAGGCTGTGTGGTTCACTGCGATGAACTAAGTGCCCAGGGCCACTGGCAGACACGCGGGCCTGTGTCCTTCCTTTGTTCTGGGGTCCCTCTTGCACCATGTGGTGAGGCTAGCAGCTGGGAGCAGCTCAGGACAGGACCAGGTGGCATCTTACCTCTCCCACCCTCCTGTGGGCTCCAGGGGACAGCCTGCCTTCCTTGCAAAGCCCAGTAGCACTGGGAGCAGAAACTGGGACCAAAGAGTGAGCACCCTGTTTGACAAGCTGGACCAGCCACCTCTTCTTCAGATGCAGGGGGAGCCCAGGCGTGCTGACTCCTCCCTTCTTCCTTTCCCCTTTCCTCCTTCCCTCCCTCTTCCCTTCCCCTCTCTCCTTCCCTGGTGGTGCCCTTTCCTGATGCCCACTTCATCCCTTTTCCTTTCTTACATGCCTGCCTTCTAGAGTTTCTTCTCTCCTCCCAATTACTTCCCTTCGTCTGAATCTCCTCTTTGGTCCCTTTGTCCCCGCTCTCTGCTCCTCCTCCCCTTCCCTGGCCCCTGTTCAGCTCCATCCAGACTGCAGGCAGAGCTGGACAAACACTCTCACTCGCTAGCTCAGCCAGCCTCCAGAGAAGTCACTCTTCGGTGGCCACCTTCCTGACCCCCTGGTCCTTTCTCCACTTATTCAGCTATTGCTCTGAAGTCTGAGGAGGACAGAGCGGGGCTGCTGCAGAATCAGGCCAGAGGAGAAACGAAACCATGTGTCCACACTGTCCCCCAGTACTGCTGCTCTGAGAGCTTTCAGAGTCCTCAACAGGGTTAGGATTTAGGGGCTTCTTCAGAACCAGGAGTGAAAACAGCCATAGGTCAAAAGAAAAGCTATGGCCCCCACACAAAAATAATAATCACAAATGAAAACTAAGTGAGCTCTGAAGTCCCAAAGTCAAAAAATTGCCTTGAATCTGTCACTAGAAAGCACCCAAGGCCTCACTCTCTGGGTTCTGGGAGCCCTGGGAATGGCAGGAGTCTCTGACCCCCTTCCCTCTTCATTCACTTCCAAAGAACGTCCTCTGAGGTGGTCTTCAAATTTCCTCTGAGAAACTGTCTCTGGGAACTGTAGGCCCTCGGCTGCTGGGACGAATGAGGGTGATGTCAGGACCTGATGGGCAGCTTTACCAGGAGACTGTGGCTTCTGGATGCAGTCCTCAGGTCCCATGGTCTGGGTGAGATCAGGGTCTTTCAGTGGAGGAGGACAGATGATATTTCAGATTTTGAGTTGATTCTGGGATGATTAGTGCTTTGGAGGGCATTGGGTGAAGGTATTTTGCACACGGGAAGGACACGAATTTGGGGAGCCAGAGAGTGGACTGTTAAGAGCTGACCTTGCATTTACCCCAGAAACCTTGCTGCTGTCCTTACCTCTGGTACCACAGAACGTGACCTTATTTGGAACTAGAGTCCTTACAGATGCAATCACATTACAGTGAGGTCGTTAGAGTGGGCCCTAATCTCCTGTAACTGACCTCCTTATGTAAAGGGAAAATCTGGACAGAGAGATGCCCCTACTGTCAGTGGTGGGCAGTGCATGAACTTCTAGAACCCTGACAGTAGTGGAAAACAGACAGGATGGGCACTAGGTAAATGGGAGCTCTAGTGGAATTTCAGATGAAGATGCTGTGGACCTCGACTTCCCAGGTCATAGTGACTTTAGGATTTCAAATTCAAGTCAGAGATGAAAGAAACTTCTGGACTCGGTCCTCAGGTACACGCAGTATTCTGAACTGAGACTAGAACCAGAGACCATTCTAATTAATGAAAAGCCTCCATAGGTGGGCTCTCACAGGTGGGCTCCGACTTAGTTTCCTGTATATTCATTCATGAAATCGCTCTGCGGGTCAACATGCAGAACAAAGCCATTTAATAAAAGTGACAATGAGGTGAGGAAAGGGACGCCAGAAGGCATGTGAATGTGGAGAGAGGAAGAGCCAGGGCGGGGCGGTAAAACCGAGAATCCCTCCCTGCGCTCCTTGCTGCCAGGGAGGTCTGAGGGACTAGTTTCCACCTGGGATCCCAAGTCCAGAACAAAAGGGGCGGTTCAAAGGCTCAGGATGAGGGAAGGGGGTCCCCAGCACCCGTGCGTGGGGGTGCCAAACGATGGGTGCTATTGGGCTCGCTGCGGGGGGGCACCTCGCCCGGCTCCGTCCCCAGCCCGACCCCGTGGGTTCCCGGGTGTGGCGTGTCGTCCCGGTGGTCCCTCTGCCCCGGGGGTCGCGGGAGGCTGGGTCCCAACACCCCTGCGAGCTCGCGGCCTGCGCTTTCTGCTCCAGGTGAGGGCGCGGCGCGGTGTCACTTTACCTGCTTGCAAAGGGTCCTCCAGAGAAGCCATGGGGTGGGGGGAGCGGGCCGCGGGAGCGGGACAGCGAGGCCACTGGGGCTGGGCAGGAGCGCGGGAGTGCGGGGGTCCTGCAGTGCTGAATGCGCTGCAGCAGAGCACCGCGGCCGTCCTCCACGAGCTCACAGCTCACTTCCAGATTCCGCAATTAGCTAAGCCCCTTCTCCGGGCTGCCCAGCCCCTCCGCCCCTCGCCTCCGTCCTGAGATGCGGGCCCAGGGCATGGGCACGGTGAAGCCCCGGGGGCTTGCGAGCGTGGCCAGCGCCTGCACTGAGCGGCCTCCTAGCCTTGCTCCCCAGCGGGTGTCCACGCGCTGCCTGGCTGCAAAAACATCATTAGCCCTAAACCCTAGCTGCAATCTTGGGTCACTTCGCTGCCTTCCTGATTGTGCCCAAAGCCGGGAACCAGCTTCCCCAGCACAGGCCTGGGCTGAGATGCCTGCCAGCGATCTCTTTGAGCAGTCTCCTAGTCTCCAGGCAGTGTCCACCATTGCATGATGGCACCCACGAATCACTTCGACCTGGATGTTTAGGTTTTTTGTTTGTTTTTTGGTTATTGGTTATTACATGACCTCCATGGTAGGTGCTCCACAAAGGGAGTGAAAAGAGGACACCTGATACATACGCATATGGCCATTCTAGAAAAAGAGCTTGGGGTTCTCGCAGAAGCACGGCATTGGTCCTTGCACTATGGTTTAATAGAAATGGGATTATGCACCAACTTACTTAAATGAGCATAGTTTGAAATCGTTTACTGAGAATAAATATTTAAAACAGTAATATTTTAACTAAATCTATCATCAATCATAAATCTATTACACGAAGGTTACAGGCAATTTAAATGCAATAGCACTCCCTTCAGGGTTTTAAATAATCTGTATCTGTCTTGGCACATGAGAATGCAAAGATAGGAAATGGTTTGTAAAAGATCATATAATGACTTTTACTATACGGTATCAGCAATTTATCCTAAAGGAGCGGCCTCAAGCTAAAAACTCAGCTTTGAACAATACAGAAAAGCAGCAAACATTACCATGCCCTCTTGGTGACCAGAGGCGTGCTTTGTACCCCTCATCATCTCTTTCGTGGTTCTGAGGCCCTTGGCGCTCAGTAGTTTAGTGTCTTATTCTCTGGAATAGGCCATTGAAGAAATACCAGGCCCAGAGAAGAAGGTCCTGCTGGGTGTCTGAAGAAAGTACAACCTTTTAGATGAAGCTTTCTGGGGAATTTGTTAGTGGTTCGGTCTGCTTCTGATAGGAAGTGAAATTTTATTTTTAAAGATTTTATTTATTTATTTGATAGAGATCACAAGTAGGAAGAGAGGCAGGCAGAGAGAGAGGAAGAAACAGGCTCCCTGCTGAGGAGTGAGCCTGATGTCGGGCTAGATCCCAGGACCCTGGAATCATGACCTGAGCCGAAGGCAGAGGCTTTAACACACTCTGCCACCCAGGTGCCCAAGGGAAATTTTTTTAAAAGATTTTATTTATTTATTTGACAGACAGAGATCACAAGTAGGCAGAGAGCAGGCAGAGAGAGAAGTGGAAGCAGGCTCCCTGCTGAGCAGAGAGCCGGACATGGGGCTCAATCCCAGGACCCTAGGATCATGACCTGAGCCGAACGCAAAGGCCCAGTGAGCCAAACGCACTGAGCCACTCGGGTGCCCCAGGAAGGGTAATTTTTTTAAGAGTATTTTCTCTTTTAATCTATTTTGAGGTTTGGTTTGTGGTTCTTTCTGATTTCCATTGAAGATGGAATTACTTCTGAGGTTGGTTGTCAGGAACCGCATATCAAATCGATCTGTCTTGTTAGCAATAAATAAATAAATAATTAAATAAATAAATAAAAGCTCAAGTGTTGGTATAAAGCTATTATGCTTTTCAAAACCCCGAACTATGATTCATGTATCCTGGTCATTGTTTATCAGATCAAACAGGAGAGAGGTGGCAGAAACGCAATTTCAGGTTAATATTTTTACAAAGAAGATTGACTTATGAACCTACTTTGTTATTCCCTTTCATTCAATTTCCCTGTACCTCCTTTTCTATGAATTGTAACGGTAAACCATCATTATTTTTATTGTTGGCACGTGAGAATTAGAGATCAATGCCCAAAGTGAAAGCACAAGGCAGGTTTATTAAAGCAACAGCACACTATCTAAGGGAGAGCAGGTGTATTCCATGAGGTGGAGCTGGCCCTTACTTTCTTTTGGGATTGGATGAAGAATATTTTAATCAGCAGTGAAGATCAAAATGACAAAGTTCCAGGATCAGAGTAAACATATGGGATTAAAACATAAAAAATAAAAAAAACGGATTTTTTTGAAAGGACTTGTTTTTATAAAGGACTTTAAACAAAAGTCCTTTTTAAGAGACAATTGGCTGTTTAAACCAAAAGTACAACTCACTGAGAGAATCGCTGCATTATTTATTGGGGTAGAAAGGACCTGGAATGTGGAAACACCCATTCTGCAGAGGAAGAAATAGAATCACTAACAGGCCTCATGACTTGCACAGCCAGTGGCTAGAATCCCTGCCTCATGAGACCCTGTGCTAGAAGGCCGCTAGAACCATCTCAACTATGTTAGTCTATCTTGGAAGCCAACAAGTGTTTGCTCAGTTAAGAGCACGGTAACAATCAGTCACATTATGTTATAATGGAGGGATTTTTAAAATTACAAATACCGAACCAAATCAATCCAAAACAAAAATCATAACCAATTGCCAAGATTCACGTTTGCTACTAAAGGTATGACATTCTCCTAAGACATGCGTGTGACTTGATCAATATATTTATATATTTATATTTGAAGAAGAAGGAACTATTTGATGCAACAAATCCACGTTGATTAAAAATTACCAGAAATGGGGCTCCTGGGGGGCTCAGTGGTTTAGGCATCTGCCTTCGGCTCAGGTCATGATTTCAGGGTCCTGGGATGGAGCCCCACATCAGACTCTCTGCTCAGCGGGGAGCCTGCTTCCCCCTCTCTCTCTGCCTACCTCTCTATCTACTTGTGATCTGTCAAATGGGTAAATAAGATCTTTAAAAAAAGAATTACTAGGTGTGAAATACATCGAGGATATGGGAAGGAAAATGATTTCACCTGATCTGACTAGGAAGTGGTTGAAGCCTGAATTAAAGTGCTATAAAAAGAGTAAAGACCTGGGAAATATATGGGGAAAAAATCCCTAGGAAAACAGCAATAATAACTGGCTGCTCTTTAATGATCCAGATCCTGCGGTAGGTAAAGAAGAGCTGGTTTTAGCCAGAGGATGATCTCCGTTTGTCTTCATGATCTGGCATTTCTTGCAAGGCAGGCATGGGGCATTGCACTAGAGCTGCAAATGCTGGGGGGCCCTCACTGTCCCTTTTCTCTTCTCAGGGGGACAACGGGCATGTCCATGGTGCAGTGTGACAGGCTTTACAACAGGGAGATAAAAGACTGCAAAGTGTAGGTTGGAGCTGGGAAAAGCCACTTAGGAACTGATTTTCAGGGGAGGTGATAGACAAGGGCAAAGCAAAGAATGAGGATGAGAGTGTCAAGTTTCAAAGTGCCAGGAGGCAGCACAGTGCACTCGGGAAACTACAGCAATTCATGACAACCTACAGCTGATCTCACAGCATCACCTGGGGATGGAGGCTGAGCCCAGGGTTTAATACTGGGGCTGAGATGGTTTGTATACTATGCCGATGAGGTGAGGTACTACACTGTAGGGGCACAGGGAGCTACTGGAGGATTTCAAATATCAGAATCGTAACCATAATAGAGTATTTAATTGCATCCTAGCTTTCATCAAGGGTAAGATGCACTAAAGTTTATGTTCGACTAAGAAAGAGAAATGCTGTCAGTTAAACTCCGATATATCCTCACGTGCAACGTGAATGCCACCTTAAGACATATTAATTTGGGGGGGGGAGCACAAATCTTAGATCAAGTAAATAGTGGAAATAGAATAATTAAGAAAGGTCGAACACTTTGATCAACTTAAAAAGTGATTATTGCTTACCATGTGCCCCAAACTATATTGTCTTAGAACAAGAGACGTTCTCATCTTGATGCCCCGCAGCTGCTAGACCCAAGGTACAGAGGGCAGTAGCCAACGACCAGCAGGCCCCAAGTGCCATGTGCAGACTCTAAGAGCAACTGCCTTTGAGAGAGGAAACGGTTGAGAGTGGGCTTTCTGAGGTAGAGAATTACTAGCTAGGAAAGGAGGAAATTTGACACAGAATCGGAATTGATGCCCCTACATGACAGAGTTGGTGAAACTTCCCTTCTCAGAGATCTTGAGGCTCGTCAGAAATGTATTTTTCATTTTGGACAGAACATTCAGGATAAACATGATCTGTTCGAGTTCATGGTTCTCTCATCAGGACTGTTTCCTAGGCTTCAGGGGCACTAGAAAAGGGTTTTGAAAGTCCAGAATAAATCCTGACAAAAGCAAATCACGGTATCTATGAAAAACTAAACACTCAGAAGAGAACAACAGATAAAAGGCCCGGCCGTCCTGACTTTGCAGGATAGGTAAGGTAATTCCGGCAACACGGGTAGAGGGGAAGAGCCCATCTCCTGCTAGAAGAGCTAGAGAAGACCCCTTCCGGAGAGACCACCAGGAGAGGAGAGCATTAGGTGCTGATGATGAAGAATATTTTAATCAGCAGAGAAGGACAAAATGACAAAGTTCCAGATTCAGAGTAAACATATGGGATTAAAAAATAAAATATAAAAATAAAAAAAAGATTTTTTTGAAAGGACTTTTTCTTTTTTAAAGGACTTTAAACAAAAGTCCTTTTTAAGAGAAAGTTGGCTGCTTAAACCAAAAGTACAACTCACTGAGAGAACCGCCGCATTATTTATTGGGGTAGAAAGGACCTGGAATGTAGAAAGACCCATTCTGCAGAGGAAAAAAGAGAATCACTAACAGGCCTCAGGCCTTGCGCAGCCCGTGGCTAGAATCCCTCCCTCACGAGACCCTTTGCTAGAAGGCCACTAGAACCATCTCAACTATGTTAGTCTATCTTGGAAGCCAACAAGTGTTTGCCCAGTTAAGAGCACAGTAACAATCAGTCACGTTATGTTATAATGACTGTCGATATCTTTAAAAGCCTTGTCAAGTTCCTTTTTGAGTAACCCTTACCCCACCCTTAGAGAAATTTATCTGTGGTTCACCTCTTTGAAATACCTCATGGTTGTTCCACATTTACCATACCCAAAGGAAAAAAAAAAAAAAAGCTTTTTATAAACAAAGTGTTCCAAAGGGGGCGCCAATGTAAACAATGAGAGTTTTCCCTGCTGGGACAACTTTGTTGCAGAAACAGCTGAAAGCAATCAGGTCAGACAGAGCCAAGGGCTGGAGGGATCTTTAACATTACAAAAACCGAACCAAATCAAACCAAAACAAAAATCAAAACCAATGGCCAAGATTTCAAGTTTGCTACTAAAGGTATGACATTCTCCTAAGACATGCGTGTGACTTGATCAATATATTTATATATTTATATTTGAAGAAGAAGGAACTATTTGATGCAGCAAATCCACGTTGATTAAAAATTACCAGATATGGGGCTCCTGGGGGGCTCAGTGGTTTAGGCATCTGCCTTCGGCTCAGGTCATGATTTCAGGGTCCTGGGATGGAGCCCCACATCAGGCTCTCTGCTCAGCGGGGAGCCTGCTTCCCCCTCTCTCTCTGCCTGCCTCTCTAGCTACTTGTGATCTGTAAAATGGGTAAATAATATCTTTAAAGAATGAATTACTAGGAGTGAAATACATCGAGGGTATGGGAAGGAAAATGATTTCACCTGATCTGA
The DNA here is from genome assembly GCF_011764305.1 of Mustela putorius furo. Taxonomy (NCBI): domain Eukaryota; kingdom Metazoa; phylum Chordata; class Mammalia; order Carnivora; family Mustelidae; genus Mustela; species Mustela putorius. The sequence goes on along the minus strand of NW_025422192.1, from coordinate 36,310 downwards.
CTAGTAAGTGGTTGAAGCCTGAATTAAAGTGCTATAAAAAGAGTAAAGACCTGGGAAATATATGGGGAAAAAATCCCTAGAAAAACAGCAATAATAACTGGCTGCTCTTTATTGATCCAGATCCTGTGGTAGGTAAAGAAGAGCTGGATTTAGCCAGAGGATGATCTCCGTTTGTCTTCATGATCTGGCATTTCCTGCAAGCCAGGCATGGGGCTCTGCACTAAAGCTGCAAATTCTGGGGGGCCCTCACTGTCCCTTTTCTCTTCTCAGCGGGACTACGGGCATGTCCATGGTTCAGTGTGACAGGCTTTACCACAGGGAGATAAAAGACTGCCAAGGGTAGGTTGGAGCTGGGAAAAGCCACTTAGGAACTGATTTTTAGGGGAGGTGATAGACAAGGGCAAAGCAAAGAATGAGGATGAGTGTGTCAAGTTTCAAAGTGCCAGGAGGAGGCACAGTGCATTCGGGAAACTACAGCAAGTTCATGACAACCGACAGCTGATCTCACAGCATCACGTGCGGATGGAGGCTGAGCCGCGGGGTTAACACTGGGGCTGGGATGGTTTGTATACTATGCCGAGGAGGTGAGGTACTACACTGAAGGGGCACAGGGAGCTAACGGAGGATTTCAAATATCAGAATCGTAACCATAATAGATTATTTAATTGCATCCTAGCTTTCATCAAGGTTAAGATACACTATAGTTTATGTTCGACTAAGAAAGAGAAATACTGTCAGTTAAACTAAGATATATCCTCAAGTGCAAGGTGACTGCCACATTAAGAGATATTAAAATGGGGGGGGGAGGACAAATCTTAGATCAAGTAAATAGTCGAACTAGAATAATTAAGAAAGGTCGAACCATTTGATCAACTTAAAAAGTGATTATTGCTTACCATGTGCCCCAAACTATATTAAGTCTTAGAACAAGAGACGTTCTCATCTTGATGCCCCGCAGCTGCTAGACCCAAGGTACAGAGGGCAGTAGCCACGACCAGCAGGCCCCAAGTGCCATGTGCAGACTCTAAGAGCAACTGCCTTTGAGAGAGGAAACGGTTGAGAGTGGGCTTTCTGAGGTAGAGAATTACTAGCTTGGAAAGGAGGAAAATTGACACAGAATCGGAATTGATGCCCCTACATGACAGAGTTGGTGAAACTTCCCTTCTCAGAGATCTTGAGGCTCCTCAGAAATGTATTTTTCATTTTGGACGGAACATTCAGGATAAATATGATCTGTTCGAGTTCCTGGTTCTCTTATCAGGACTGTTTCCTAGTCTTCAGTGGCACAAGAAAAGGGTTTTGATAGTCCAGGGTAAATCCTGACAAAAGCAAAGCACGGTATCTATGAAAAACTAACCACTCAGAAGAGAACAACAGATAAAATCCCAGGCCGACCTGTCCCTGCAGGATAGGTAAGGTAAGTCCGGCAACACGGGTAGAGGGGAAGTGCCCATCTCCTGCTAGAAGAGCTAGAGAAGACCCCTTCCGGAGAGACCACCAGGAGAGGAGAGCAGTAGGTGCTGATGATGAAGAATATTTTAATCAAAAGAGAAGGTCAAAATGACAAAGTTCCAGATTCAGAGTAAACATATGGGATTAAAAAATAAAAAATAAAAAAAAAAAAATTTTTTTTTTTTTTGAAATTGATGAAGTTCCAGATCCTAAGTCATGTTTGGTGGGGTGAGGTTCGGAGCTGACAACTAAAGAAAGAATTCCTAAGAAATCTTTGGTGCAAAATGGTGGTTTATTAAAGCACAGGGACAGGACCCATGGGCAGGAAGAGCTGCTGCTCCGGGCATGTGAGGAGTGGCTGGTTATATACACAGGAGTTGGGTAGGTGAGGACAAAGGGTTGTTCAGAAGGGCTATTGGGATAAAGAAGTCTGTCAGGATATGGAAGGCCTGGTTACTATCAAGCCAAGGCCACTTTCCCTCTAATGAGGCACTAACATAAAGACAATTGGGAGTCTCCTGGTGGAATGTTACATTCCTGCTATCAAACGTCCTTGTTAGTGAGATTTAGGTCTTAAAAGAAATTTAACTTTATTTACTTTTCCTTCTACCTGCATCTCCTTCAGTTTTTTTATGGAGGGGAGGGTGACATTAGGCCTTCAGGAACTGAGTTATGTATCTTTGGAAATTGGGCTATTGATAAGGCAACTTCTTTGTTGTAAATCTCAAGACATTTGTAAACCAAGAGAGACTCCTGCCTTGCAGGACTGTGATCTCTGCAAGATAACCATTTGCTCTTCTTTTAGGGCAGTCAGGGGTGCCTGTGAAATGTCACACATATTACCAAGGGGAGTGGGTGGAGAAGGGGTGCAAGGCGCCAACCCCTGCTCTGTTCTCAGCCAGCCTCCTGCTACCTCATCAAAAGGACGTTTTTTTTTAAAGGACTTTAAAGAAAAGTCCTTTTTAAGAGACAGTTGGCTGCTTAAACCAAAAGTACAACTCACTGAGAGATTCGCCGCATTATTTATTGGGGTAGAAAGGACCTGGAATGTAGAAAGACCCATTCTGAAGAGGAAAAAATAGAATCACTAACAGGCCTCATGATTTGCACAGCCAGTGGCTAGAATCCCTGCCTCATGAGACCCTGTGCTAGAAGGCCGCTAGAACCATCTCAACTATGTTAGTCTATCTTGGAAGCCAACAAGTGTTTGCCCAGTTAAGAGCACGGTAACAATCAGTCACGTTATGTTATAATGACTGTCGATAAATTTAAAAGCCTTGTCAAGTTCCTTTTTGAGTAACCCTTACCCCACCCTTAGAGAAATTTATCTGTGGTTCACCTCTTTGAAATACCTCATTGTGGTTCCACATTTACCATAGCCAAAAAAAAAAAATAAAAAAAATTTTTTATTAACAAAGTGTTCAGAAGGGGGCGCCACTGTAAACAATGAGAGTTTTCACTGCCAGGACAACTTTGTTGCAGAAACAGCTGAAAGCAATCAGGTCAGACAGAGCCAAGGGCTGGAGGGATTTTTAAAATTACAAAATCCAAATCAATCCAAAACAAAAATCATAACCAATGGCCAAGATTTCAAGTTTGCCACTAAATGTATGACATTCTCCTAAGACATGCGTGTGACTTGATCAATATATTTATATATTTATATTTGACGAAGAAGGAACTATTTGATGCAGCAAATCCACGTTGATTAAAAATTACCAGATATGGGGCTGCTGGGTGGCTCAGTGGTTTACGCCTCTGCCTTCGGCTCAGGTCATGATTTCAGGGTCCTGGGATGGAGCCCCACATCAGGCTCTCTGCTCAGCGGGGAGCCTGCTTCCCCCTCTCTCTCTGCCTGCCTCTCTAGCTACTTGTGATCGGTCAAATGGGTAAATAAGATCTTTAAAAAAAGATTTACTAGGTGTGAAATACATCGAGGGTATGGGAAGGAAAATGATTTCACCTGATCAGACTAGGAAGTCGTTGAAGCCTGAATTAAAGTGCTATAAAAAGAGTAAAGACCTGGGAAATATATGGGGAAAAAATCCCTAGAAAAACAGCAATAATAACTGGCTGCTCTTTATTGATCCAGATCCTGCGGTAGGGAAAGAAGAGCTGGTTTTAGCCAGAGGATGATCTCCATTTGTCTTCATGATCTGGCATTTCCTGCAAGCCAGGCATGGGGCTCTGCACTAGAGCTGCAAATGCTGGGGGGACCTCACTGTCCCTTTTCTCTTCTCAGGGGGACAACGGGCATGTCCATGGTTCAGTGTGACAGGCTTTACCACAGGGAGATAAAAAACTGCCAAGTGTAGGTTGGAGCTGGGAAAAGCCACTTAGGAACTGATTTTCAGGGGAGGTGATAGACAAGGGCAAAGCAAAGAATGAGGATGAGAGTGTCAAGTTTCAAAGTGCCATGAGGCAGCACAGTGCATTCGGGAAACTACAGCAAGTTCATGACAACCGAATGCTGATCTGGCAGCATCACCTGGGAATGGAGGCTGAGCCCAGGGGTTAACACTGGGGCTGAGATGGTTTGCATACTATATCAAGGAGGTGAGGTACTACACAGTGGGGGCACAGGGAGCTACCGGAGGATTTCAAATATCAGAATCGTAACCATAATAGAGTATTTAATTGCATCCTAGCTTTCATCAAGGGTAAGATGCACTATAGTTTATGTTCGACTAAGTAAGAGAAATGCTGTCAGTTAAACTAGGATATTTCCTCAGGTGCAAGGTGAGTGCCACCTTAAGAGGTATTAAAATTGGGGGGAGGACAAATCTTAGAACAAGTAAACTGTTATACTAGAATAATTAAGAAAGGTCGAACACTTGGATCAACAAAATAAGTGATTATTGCTTCCCATGTGCACAAAACTATATTAAGTGTTAGAACAAGAGACATTCTCATCTTGATGCCCCGCAGCTGTTAGACCCAAGGTACAGAGGGCAGTAGCCAACGACCAGCAGGGCCCAAGTGCCATGTGCAGACTCTAAGAGCAACTGCCTTTGAGAGAGGAAACGGTTGAGAGTGGGCTTTCTGAGGTAGAGATTTATTAGCTGGGAAAGGAGGAAAATTGACACAGAATCGGAATTGATGCCCCTACATGACAGAGTTGGTGAAACTTCCCTTCTCAGAGATCTTGAGGCTCCTCAGAAATGTATTTTTCATTTTGGATGGAACATTCAGGATAAATATGATCTGTTCGAGTTCCTGGTTCTGTCATCAGGACTGTTTCTTAGGCTTCAGTGGCACAAGAAAAGGGTTTTGATAGTCCAGAGTAAATCCTGACAAAAGCAAAGCACGGTATCTATGAAAAACTAACCACTCAGAAGAGAACAACAGATAAAAGCCAGGCCGACTGACCCTTTAGGATAGGTAAGGTTGGTCTGGCAACAGGGGTAGAGGGGTAGTGCCCATCTCCTGCTAGAAGAGCTAGAGAAGGCCCCTTCCGAAGAGACCACCAGGAGAGGAGAGCAGTAGGTGCTGATGATGAAGAATATTGTAATCAGCAGAGAAGGTCTAAATGACAAAGTTCCAGGATCAGAGTAAACCTATGGGATTAAAAAATAAAAAAATTAAAAAAAGATTTTTTTGAAAGGACTTTTTTTTTTTTTAAGGACTTTAAACAAAAGTCCTTTTTAAGATACAGTTGGCTGTTTAAACCAAAAGTACAACTCACTGAGAGAATCGCCGCATTATTTATTGGGGTAGAAATGACCTGGAATGTAGAAAGACCCATTCTGCAGAGGAAAAAATAGAATCACTAACAGGCCTCATGCCTTGCGCAGCCAATGGCTAGAATCCCTGCCTCATGAGACCATTTTAAAAGCTGTTCTCATAATGGAACGGAAGGTGTTATTTCCCTAAAATTTTATATATGTCATTAATTTGCTGCAAAGCCCAATAGAACTGGGAGCAGAAACTGGGACCAAAGAGTGATCACCCTGTTTGACAGGAGGGACCAGCCACCTCTTCTTCAGATGCAGGGGGAGCCTTGGAGTGCTGACCCCTCCGTTCTTCCTTTCCCCTTTCCTCCCTCCCTCCTTCTTCCCTTCCCCTCTGTCCTTCCCTGGTGGTGCCCTTTCCCGATGCCCACTTCATCCCTTTTCTTTTCTTACATGCCTGCCTTCTAGAGTTTCTTCTCTCCCCCCAATTACTTCCCTTCCTCTGAATCTCCTCTTTGGTCCCTTTCTCCCTGCTCTCTGCTCCTCCTCCCCTTTCTTGGCCCTTGTTAAGCTCCATCCAGACTGCAGGCAGAGCTGGACTATCATGCTCACTCGCTAGCTCAGCCACCCTCAAGAGAAGTCACTCTTCGGTGGCCACCTTCCTGACCCCCTGGTCCTTTCTCCACTTATTCAGCTATTGCTCTGAAGTCTGAGGAGGACAGAGCGGGGCTGCCGCAGAATCAGGCCAGAGGAGAAACCAAACCATGTGTCCACACTGTCCCCCAGTACTGCTGCTCTGAGAGCTTTCAGAGTCCTCAACAGGGTTAGGATTTAGGGGCTTCTTCAGAACCCGGAGTGAAAACAGCCATAGGTCAAAAGAAAAGCTATGGCCCCCACACAAAAATAATAATTACAAATGAAAACTAAGTTAGCTCTGAAATCCCAAAATCAAAGAATTGCCTTGAATCTTTCACTAGAAAGCACCCAAGGCTTCACTCTCTGGGTTCTGGGTGCCCTGGGAATGGCAGGAGTCTCTGACCCTCTTCCCTCTTCATACACTCCCAAAGAACGTCCTCTGAGGTGGTCTTCAAACTTCCTCTGAGAAACTGTCTCTGGGAACTGTAGGCCCTCGGCTCCTGGGACGAATGAGGGTGATGTCAGTACCTGATGGGCAACTTTACCAGGAGACTGTGGCTTCTGGATGCAGTCCTCAGGTCCCATGGTCTGGGTGAGATCTAGGTCTTTCAGTGGAGGCAGACAGATGAGATTTCAGATTTTGAGTTGATTCTGGGATGATTAGTGCTTTGGAGGGCATTGGGTGTAGGTATTTTGCACACAGGAAGGACACGAATTTGGGGAGCCAGAGAGTGGACTGTTAAGAGCTGACCTTGCATTACCCCCAGAAACCTTGCTGCTGTCTTTACCTCTGGTACCACAGAACGTGACCTTATTTGGAACTAGAGTCCTTACAGATGCAATCACATTACAGTGAGGTCGTTAGAGTGAGCCCTAATCTCCTGTAACTGACCTCCTTTTGTAAAGTTAAAATCTGGACAGAGAGATGCCCCTACTGTCAGTGGTGGGCAGTGCATGAACTTCTAGAACCCTGACAGTAGTGGAAAACAGACTCAGGCTGGGCACTAGGTAAATGGGAGCTCTAGTGGAATTTCAGATGAAGATGCTGTGGACCTCGGCTTCCCAGGTCATAGTGACGTTAGGATTTCAAATTCAAGTCAGAGATGAAAGAAACATCTGGACTCGGTCCTCAGGTACACGCAGTATTCTGAACTGAAGCTAGAACCAGAGACCATTCTAATGAAAGGCCTCCACAGGTGGGCTCTCACAGGTGGGCTCCGACTTAGTTTCCTGTATATTCATTCATGAAATCGCTCTGCGGGTCAACATGCAGAACAAAGCCATTTAATAAAAGTGACAATGAGGTGAGGAAAGGGACGCCAGAAGGCATGTGAATGTGGAGAAAGGAAGAGCCAGGGTGGAAAAAGGGAGAATCCCTCCCTGCGCTCCTTGCTGCCAGGGAGGTCTGAGGGACTAGTTTGCACCTGGGATCCCAAGTCCAGAACAAAAGTGGCGGGTCCAAAGCTCGGGATGAGGGAAGGGGGTCCTCGGCACCCGCGCGTGGGGGTGCCAAACGATGGGGGCTATTGCGCTCGCTGGCGGGGGGGGGCACCTCGCCAGGCTCTGTCCGGGCCCGACCCCGTGGGGTCCAGGGTGCGGCGTGTCGTCCGGGGTGGTCCCGCTGCCCCGGGGTTCGCGGGAGGCTGGGTCCCGACACCCCCGCAAACTCGCGGGCCGCGCTTTCTGCTCCAGTGAGGGCGCGGCGCGGTGTCACTTTACCTGCTCGCAGAGGGTCGTCCAGAGAAGCCATGGGGCGGGGCGGGGCAGCGGGCCACGGGAGCGGGGACAGCCGAGCCTCAGGGGCTGGGCTGGAGCGCGGGAGTGCAGGGGCGGCGAGGAAGGGGGTCCTGAGTCCTGACTGGGCCGCAGCACAGCAGGTCAGCCCCTCCTCTGCCAGCCCCTCCACCTCCTCTCAGAGTCTCCACCGCGTCCTCCTGCGAGCTCACTTCCTGCTTTGGCAATTTGCAAAGCCCCTTCTCCGGGCCGCCCCCGCCCCCGCCCCCCTCCCCCTCCGCCCTGAGGCTCGGGCCCGGGGCACGGGCGCCGGCGAAGCCCCGGGGGCCTGCGAGCGTGGCCAGCGCCAGCGCTGGGCAGCCTCCTAGCCTGGCTCCCCGAGCGGGTGTCTGAGCGCTGCCTGGCTGCGAAAAGATCATCAGCCCTAAACCTGGCTGCACTCTCGGGTCATTTCTCTGGCTTCCTGATTGTGCCCAAAGCCGGGAACCAGATTCCCCAGCACAAGCCTGGGCTGAGATGCCTGCCAGCGATCTCTTTGAGCAGTCTCCTAGTCTCCAGGCAGGGTCGGCCATTGCATGATGGCACGCGCAAATCACTTCGACCCGGATGTTTGGGTTTTTTGTTTGTTTTTTGGTTATTGGTTATTACATGACCTCCATGGTAGGTGCTCCACAAAGGGAGTGAAAAGAGGACGCCTGATACATACGCATATGGCCATTCTAGAAAAAGAGCTTGGGGTTCTCGCGGAAGCGTGGCATTGGTCCTTGCACTATGCTATAATAGAAATGGGATTATGCACCAACTTACTTAAATGAGCATAGTTTGAAATCGTTTACTAAGAATAAATATTTAAAACAGTTATATTTTAAATAAATCTATCATCAATCATAAATCTATTACACGAAGGTTACAGGCAATTTAAATGCAATAGCACTCTCTTCAGGGTTTTAAATAATCCGTGTCTGTCTTGGCACATGAGATTGCAAAGATAGGAAATGGTTTGTAAAAGATCATATAATAGCTTTTACTATACGGTATCAGCAATTTATCCTAAAGGAGCTGCCACCAGCTAAAAACTCAGCTTTGAAAAATGCAGAAAAGCAGCAAACGTTTACATAACCTCTTGGTGACCAGAGGCATGCTTTGTGCCCCTCATCATCTCTTTCGTGATTCTGAGGCCCTTGGCGCTCAGTAGTTTAGTGTCTTATCCTCTGGAATAGGCCATTGAAGAAATACCAGGCCCAGAGAAGAAGGTCCTGCTGGGTGTCTGAAGAAAGTACAACCTTTTAGATGAAGCTTTCTGGGGAATTTGTTAGTGGTTTGGTCTGCTTCTGATAGGAAGGGAAATTTTATTTTTAAAGATTTTATTTATTTATTTGATAGAGATCACAAGTAGGAAGAGAGGCAGGCAGAGAGAGAGGAAGAAACAGGCTCCCTGCTGAGGAGTGAGCCTGATGGGGGGCTCGTTCCCAGGACCCTGGAATCATGACCTGAGCCGAAGGCAGAGGCTTTAACTCACTCTGCCACACAGGTGCCCAAGGGAAATTTTTTTTAAAGATTTTATTTATTTATTTGACAGACAGAGATCACAAGTAGGCAGAGAGCAGGCAGAGAGAGAAGTGGAAGCAGGCTCCCTGCTGAGCAGAGAGCCAGACATGGGGCTCAATCCCAGGACCCTAGGATCATGACCTGAGCCGAACGCAAAGGCCCAGTGAGCCAAACTCACTGAGCTACTCGGGTGCCCCAGGAAGGGAAATTTTTTTAAGAGTATTTTCTCTTTGAATCTATTTTGAGGTTTGGTTTGTGGTTCTTTCTGACTTCTCATGAAGATGGAATTACTTCTGAGGTTGGTTGTCAGGAACCGCATATCAAATCGAGCTATCTTTTTAGCAATAAATAAATAAATAAATAAAAGGTCAAGTGTTGGTATAAAGCTATTATGCTTTTCAAAATCCCGAACTATAATTCACGTATCGTGGTCATTCTTTATCATATCAAACAGGAGAGAGGTGGCAGAAACGCACTTTCAGGTTAATTTTTTTACAAGGAAGATTGACTTATGAACCTACTTTGTTATTCCCTTTCATTCAATTTCCCTGTACCTCCTTTTCTATGAATTGTAATGGTAAACCATCATTATTTTTATTGTTGGCCCGTAAGAATTAGAGATCAATGCCCAAGTGAAAGCAGAAGGCAGGTTTATTAAAGCAACAGCACACTATCTAAGGGAGAGCAGGTGGTATTCCATGAGGTGGAGCTGGCCCTTACTTTGTTTTGGGATTGGATATTTCTTGGTCTTTTTGAAGTGGGAGGACCTTCAACATGCAGTGGATTGATCTCTAATGGAGGCTGCTTCCAATCATTTGGGGGACTCCTACCACATGTTGGGAAAAGGAGTTGTTGTCATTTTTTTTTTTATTTTTATCAGGGTTCCAAAATTCACTGTTTATGCACCACACCCAGTGCTCCATGCAATATGTGCCCTCCATAACTCCCATTAACAGGCTTACCCAACCCTCTGCCCCCTCCCCTCAAAACTCTCAGTTTGTTTCTCAGAGTCTCTCATGGTTTGTCTCCCCCTCCAATTTCCCCCCACTCACTTCTCCTCTTGATCACCCAGTGTCTTCTGTGTTATTCTTTATGCTCCACAATTAAGTGAAACCATATGAAAATTGACAATCTCTGATTGAATTATTCCACTCAGGATTATCTCCTCCAGTCCCGTCCATGTTGATACAAAAGTTGGGTATCCTTCCTTTCAGAAGGAAGCATAATACTCCATTGTAAAAATGGATCATATCTTCTTTATCCGTTCATCCATTGAAGGTCATCTTGGTTCTTTCCAATGTTTAATGACTGTGGCCATTGCTGCTCTAAACATTAGGGTACAGATGTCCCTTCTTTTCACTGCATCTGTATCTTGGGGTAAATACTCAGTAGTGCAATTGCAGGGTCATAGGGTAGCTCTAATTTTAATTTCTTAAGGAGTCTCCACACTGTATCCCAAAGTAGCCGCACCAACTGGCATTCTCACCAATAGTTTAAGAGGGTGCCCCATTCTCCACATCCACTCCAACACTTGTTGTTTATTGCCTTCTTAATTTTGGCCATTCTAACTGTGTAAGGTGGTATCCCAATGTGCTTTTGATTTGAATCTCCCTGATGGCTAATGATGATGAACATTTTCTCATGCATCTGTTTGCCATTTGTATGTCTTCTTTGGAGAAGTGTCTGTTCATGTCTTCTGCCCATTTTTTGACATGATTATCTGTTTTGTGTGTGTTGAGTTTGAGGAGTTCTTTATAGATCTTGGATATCAGCCCTTTATCTGTAATGTCATTTGTGAAAATCTTCTCCCATTCCATGGGTTGTCTCTTCATTCTGTTGCGGGTTTCCTTTGCTGTGCAGCAACTTTTGATCTTGATGAAGTCCCAAAAGTTCATTTTTGCTTTTGTTCCTTTGTCTTTGGGGACATGTCTTGAAAGAATTTGCTGCTGTGGCCAGTGTCCAAGAGGTTACTGCCTATGTTCTCCTCTAGGATTTTGATAGATTCCTGCCTCATGTTGAGGTCGTTTGTCCATTTCGAATTTATCTTTATGTATGGTATAAGAGAATGGTTGAGTGTCATTCTTCCATACATAGCTGTCCAATTTTTCCAGCACCATTGATTGAAGAGGCTGTCTTTTTTCCACTGTGTAATTTTCTCTGCTTTGTCAAAGATTTTTTGACCATAGAGTTGATGGTCCATATCTGGGCACTCTACTCTAATCCACTGGTCTACAAGTCTTGTTAACCCACTGAGCCACCCAGGTGCCCCTTTTAAGCTATTATTTAAAGTAGAGTCATTCTTTTTTTTAAGAATTTATTTATTATTTATTTGACAGAGAGAGATCACAAGTGGACGGAGGACAGGCAGAGGGTTAGGGTTAGACGTCGTTGGGGTCAGGGTTAGCATAAGGCTTAGGGTAGGGGTCAGGGTTAGGATTAGGTTCATGGTTAGGTTTAGGGTCAGGCTCACAGTAGGGTCACGGTTAGCGTTACTGTCAGAGTCAGGGTCAGGGTCAGTGTTAGGGTGACGGTTAGGTTTAGGGTCAGGTTCAGGGTCATGCTCAGGTTTAGGGTCAGGTTCAAGTTTTGGTTTTGGGGCAAGGTTCATGTCAGGGTCAGGGTTAGGTTTGGGACAGGTTTAGTGTCAGGGTTAGGGTTAGGTCAGCTTTATGTTTAGGTTCTGTTTTATGAGTAGGTTCAAGATCAGGGTTAGATTTAGGGTTACGATTCTGTTCAGAATCACGGATTGGGTCAGAGTTAGGTTTACAGACAGGGTTAGGGTCAGTGTTAAGGTCAAGGCGAGGGTCAGGTTTAAGGTTAAGGTCTGACATAGGCAAAGTTCAGAGTTAGGGTTATGATCAGGGTCAGGGACAGGGTCAGGATTATTGTTAAAGTGGGGTTATGGTTAGGTTTAGAGATAGGTTGAGGGTTAGGGTTAGACCGGGTTAGGGTCAGAGTCAGGGATAATGTTAGGGGTTAGTTTTAGGGTTAGGTTCAGCGTTAGGTTTCGGGTCGGGGCCCGTGTTAGTGTCAGGGTCAGGGTTACGTTTAGGGTTAGATTTAGGGTCAGGCTCCCATTCAGTGTCAGGGTTAGTGTTAGGGTCAGGGTCAGTGTCACTGTTAGGGTCAGGGTAAGGTTTATGGTCTTTGGCTGGGTCAAAGTCAGGGTGAAGACTAGGGCCAGTGACAGCTTTACGGTCAAAATCAGATATTGGTTTAAAGTCCACATTCGGGTCAGGGACAGGGTTATGTAGTGGTAAGTGTTAGAATCATGGTTAGGTTTAGGGTCAGGGCCAGAGTCAGTTTTAGGGTCAGGGTCTGGTATAGGCAAAGTTCAGGGGTTTGTTTATGATCATAGTCAGGTAGGGGTCAGGGTTATTGTTAAAGTTTAAAGTTAGTGTTAGGGTTAGCGTTAGGTTGACGGTTAGGGTTAGAACTTGTTAGGGTCAGGGTCCGTGGCAGGGTTAGAGGTTAGTGTTAGGGTTAGGTTCAGCAATAGGATTCGGTGTACAGCCTGTGTTAGTGTCAGGGTCTGGGTTACATTAGGGTTAGAGTTAGGGTCAGGCTCACAGTCAGTGTCAGGTTTAGTGTTCTGGTCAGGGTCGGGGTCACTGTTAGGGTCAGGGTTAGGTTGATGGACAGAGTCTGGGTCAGGGTCAGGGTGAAGTTTAGCGCCAGTATCTTTTAAGGGTCTGGTTCAGGTATTGGTTTTAAAGTCCACATTCGGGTCAGGGACAGGGTTATGTAGGGGTCAGTGTTAGGGTCATGGTTAGGATTAGGTTCAGGGTCAGGGTCAGGGTCTGGTGAATGTCAGGGCCAGGGTCAGGTTTAGGGTCAGGCTTTGGTTTAGGGTCAATGTTTGGTTCAGTGTCACTGTTAGGTTTTGGTGGTAGGGTTTGTGATTCGGGTTAGGGTTAGAGTTAGTAGTACGGTTATGGTTAGGGTTAGGGATAGCGTAAGGTCAGGGTTAGGGTTTGGTTGAGGGTAGGGGTAAGTGTTAGGGTCTGGGTCAGCGTTAGGTTTAGGTTCAGGGTCTGTAGAGGGTCATGGTTAGAGTTACGTTGGGGTTTAGGGTTAGCGTCAGACTCCCAGTCACGGTCAGGGGTAGGGTTAGGGTCAGGGTTAGGTCAGCGTCAGGGTTAGCATTAGGGTTAGGGGCAGGGTCATGGTTAGGTATGAGTCATTGTTACGGTAGTGTCAGAGGTAGGTTTAGGTTCAGGGTCCACATCAGGGTCAGTGTAAGGCTTAGGTTTATGTTTACGGTTCAGGTCAGGATCACACTCAGGTTCAGGGTCAGGGTCATGGTCAGGGCTTGGGTTAGGGTTTGGGGCAGCCTCAAAGTCATGTCAGGGTCAGGGTTAGTGGTTACTTTTAGTGTTACTGTTACTGTTAGATTTCATTGACCCATCCCTTCAGAGTCTCAAGATAAACCCTGGGCAGAAGGGTATAGTCCTTACACCCCATCCCACTTAACCAGCCTTAAACTGGGGTGTGAACATGACTTGCCCACCAGACATCTAACCCCTCATCAGCCTGATCCTGCTTGGGGCATCTCCACCCATGATGGCATGGCCAGGTCCTCTTTACACACAGACACACAGACACCCAGAGCCGCGCGCGCACACACACACACACACACATGAGTAGGTTCAGGATCAGTGTTAGCTTTAGCGTTACGATTCTGTTCAGAATCACGGATTGGGTCAGAGTTAGGTTTACAGTCAGGGTTAGGGTCAGTGATAAGGTCAAGGCCAGGGTCAGGTTTAAGGTTAAGGTCTGACATAGGCAAAGTTCACAGATAGGGTTATCATCAGGGTCAGGGAGAGGGTCAGGTTTATTGTTAAAGTGGGGTTAGGCTTAGGGTTAGAGGTAGGTAGGTTAGACCGGGTTAGGATCAGTGTCAGGGATAATGTTAGGGGTTAGTTTTAGGGTTAGGTTCAGCGTTATTTTTCGGGTCAGGTCCTGTGTTAGTGTCAGGGTCCGGGTTACGGTTAGGGTTAGAGTTAGGGTCAGGCTCCCATTCAGGGTCAGGGTAATTGTTAGGGTCAGGGTCAGCATCTCTGTTAGGGTCAGCCTTAGGTTTATGGTCTTTACCTGGGTCAGGGTCAGGTTGAAGTCTAGGGCCACTGTCAGGATTACGGTCAAGCTCAGGTATTGGTTTAAAGTCCACATTCGGGTCAGGGACAGGGTTATGTAGTGGTTAGTGTTAGAATCATGGTTAGGTTTAGGGTCAGGGCCAGAGTCAGGTTTAGGGTCAGGGTCTGGTATAGGCAAAGTTCAGGGATAGGGTCATGATCATAGTCAGGTATAGGGTCAGTGTTATTTTTAAAGTTTAGAGTTAGTGTTAGGGTTAGCCTTAGGTTGACTGTTGGGTTAGAACTTGTTAGGGTCAGGGTCCGTGGTAGGGTTAGGGGTTAGTGTAAGTTTAGTTTCAGCGATAGGATTCGGGGTACGGCCCGTGTTAGTGTCAGGGTCTGGGTTACATTTAGGGTTAGAGTAAGGGTCAGGCTCACAGTCAGGGTCAGGTTTAGTGTTAAGGTCAGGGTCGGGGTCACTGTTAGGGTCAGGGTTAGGTTTCTGGTCATTGTTTGGGTCAGGGTCAGTGTGAAGTTTCGCGCCACGGTCAGGTTTAGTGTCCGGTTCATTTATTGGTTTAAAGTCCACATTCGGGTCACGGACAGGGTTATGTAGTTGTCAGTGTTAGTGTCATGGATATGATTATGGTCAGGGTCAGGGTCAGGTGAAGGTCAGGGATAGGGTCAGGTTTAGGGTCAGGCTTTGGTTTAGGGTTAATGTTCAGTTCAGTGTCACAGTTAGGTTTCGGCAGTAGGTTTTTGGATTGGTGTTTGGGTGAGAGTTACAAGTAGGGTTATGTTTAGGGTTAGGGATAGACAACGGAAGGTCAGGTTTAGGGTTTGGTTTATGGTAGGGGTTAGTGTTAGGGTCAGGGTCATCGTTAGGATTAGGTTCATGGTCCGTAGAGGGACATGGTTAGAGTTATCTTTAGGTTTAGGGGTAGCATCAGGCTCACAGTCATGGTCCGGGGTAGGGTTAGGGTTAGGCTTAGGGTTAGGTTAGCGTCAGGGTTAGGATTAGGGTCAGGGTCAGGGTCATGGTTACGTATGAGTCATGGTTACGGTGTTGACAGAGTTAGGATTAGGTTCAGGGTCCACATCAGGGTCAGTGTCATGCTTAGGTTTAGGTTTAGCGTTCATGTCAGGATCACAGTCAGGTTCAGGGTTAGGGTCATGGTCAGGGCTTGGGTGAGGGTTTGGTGCAGGCTCACAGTCAGTGTCAGGGTCAGGGTTAGTGCTTACTGTTAGTGTTAGCCTCGCTCCTGGGTCATGGACCCATCCATTCAGGGTCTCAGGATAAACCCTGGGCAGAAGGGTATACACCCTACACCCGATCCCACTTAGCCAGCCTTAAACTTGGGTGTGAACATGACTTACCCACCAGATATCTAACCCCTCATCAGCCTGATCCTGCTTGGGGCATCTCTACCCACAATGGCATGGCCAGGTGCTCTTTACACACAGACCCACAGACATCCAACAGCGCACACACACACACACACACACACACACAGACGGGTAGGAGACCAAGGGCTACATCAGTCATCAGAAGGTGTGGGACTCTCTGACACTGAACCTCCTGTGTCCCCTTTTGATTTTATTAGACAATGGGCCTGAGGCGTTGGGGAAACCTGATATGACCTGCCAGGGAGGGGACCTGTCTAACAAGCCAGCTCTCTTCTCCCTGCATCCTCTTGACTTCAGTACAGCAGAAGAACATTTTGCTTCCTTTAGGATGTGCCTAGAAATGAGCTGGGCATGGCGGTTTTCTCTGTAATGGGGTGCCTGGATATGTGGGTTCCAATTCCGTTGGGCTCTGTCTTCAGGGAAGTGAGGTCACCACTGCCTGGGGGCTCCTTACCGAACTTCCTGCTTCACCAGAGTTCCCTGAGCCGCCGGTCCCCAAGCTGCTCGGCTCACACTCCACTCAATGCAGTGCCCATCCAGTCACCCCCATACAGCCTCCCCCAGCCCCTGGGAGGCCTGGGTGCAGCTGTTGTCACCGCTGGAGGGAACACAGCTGGGTTTCGACCAGGTTACTGTTAGGGTTAGGGTTAAGAATGACTTCGGGTCAGGGTTAGGGATAGACATCGTTGGGTTCAGGGTTATGTAAGGCTTAGGGTAGGGGTCAGGGTTAGGGTTAGGTTCTTGGTTAGGTTTACGGTGAGGCTCACAGTAGGGTCAGGGTTAGCGATACGCTCAGAGTCAGGGTCAGGGTCAGTGTTAGGGTGACGGTTAGGTTTAGGGTCAGGTTCAGGGTCATGCTCAGGTTTAGGGTCAGGTTCAAGTTTTGGTTTTGAGGCAAGGTTCATGTCAGGGTCAGCGTTAGGTTTGGGACAGGTTTAGTGTCAGGGTTAGGGTCAGGGTCAGGATTAGGTTTACGGTTATGGTAAGGTCAGCTTTATGTTTAGGTTGTTTTATGAGTAGGTTCAGGATCAGTGTTAGCTTTAGGTTTACGATTCTGTTCAGGATCATGGATTGGGTCAGAGTTAGGTTTACAGTCAGGATTAGGGTCAGTGTTAAGGTCAAGGCCAGGGTCAGGTTTAAGGTTAAGGTCTGACAAAGGCAAAGTTCAGAGTTAGGGTTATGATCAGGGTCAGGGAGAGGGTCAGGATTATTGTTAATGTGGGGTTAGAGTTAGGATTAGAGGTAGTTTGAGGGTTAGGGTTAGACCGGGTTAGGGTCAGTGTCAGGGATAATGTTAGGGGTTAGTTTTAGGGTTAAGTTCAGCGTTAGGTTTCGGGTCAGGGCCCGTGTTAGTGTCAGGGTCCGGGTTACGGTTAGGGTTAGAGTTAGGGTCAGGCTCCCATTCAGGGTCAGGGTTATTGTTAGGGTCAGGGTCAGCATCTCTGTTAGGGTCAGCCTTAGGTTTATGGTCTTTACCTGGGTCAGGGTCAGGGTGAAGTCTAGGGCCAGTGTCAGGATTACTGTAAGTTCAGGTATTGGTTTAAAGTCCACATTCAGGTCAGGGACAGGTTTATGTAGTGGTAAGTGTTATAATCATGGTTAGTTTAGGCTCATGGCCAGAGTCAGGTTTAGGTTCAGGGTCTGGAATAGGCAAAGTTCAGGGGTAGGGTTAGATTCATAGTCAGGTATAGGGTCAGGGTTATTGTTAAAATTTAGAGTTAGTGTTAGGGTTAGCATTAGGTTGACTCTTAGGTTTAGAACTTGTTAGGGTCAGGGTCCGTGGCAGGGTTACGGGTTAGTGTTAGGGTTAGTTTCAGCGATAGGTTCGGGGTACGGCCCATGTTAGTGTCAGGGTCTGGGTTACATTTAGGGTTAGAGTTAGGGTCAGTCTCACAGTCAGGGTCAGGTTTAGTGTTCTGGTCATGGTCGGGGTCACTGTTAGGGTCAGGGTTAGGTTTATGGTCATGGTCTGGGTCAGGATCAAGGTGAACTTTAGCTCCAGTGTCATGTTTAGGGACAGGTTCAGGTATTGGTTTAAAGTCCACATTTGTGTCAGGGACAGGGCTATGTAGTGGTCAGAGTTAGTGTCAAGGTTAGGATTAGGTTCAGAGTCAGGGTCAGGTAAAGGTCAGGGCCAGGGTCAGGTTGAGGGTCAGGCTTTGGTATAGGGTCAATGTTCGGTTCAGTGTCACAGTTAGGTTTTGGAGGTAGGGTTTTGGATTGGCGTTTGGGTTAGAGTTAAAAGTAGGGTTATGGTTAGGGTTTGGGTTAGGGTTAGACAGCGTAAGGTCAGGGTTAGGGTTTGGTTTAGGGTGGCGGTTAGTGTTAGGTTCAGGGTCATCATGAGTTGTAGGTTCAGGGTCCTTATTAGGGTCATGGTTCGAGTTACCATTAGGTTTAGGGTTAGGGTCAAGCACACTGTCACGGTCAGGGTTAGGGTTAGGGTCCGAATTAGGTCAGCGTCAGGGTTAGGATTAGGGTCAGGGTCAGGGTCCTGGTTAGGTTTGAGTCATGGTTACGGTAATGTCAGAGTTAGTTTTAGGTTCAGGGTCCACATCAGGGTCAGTGTCAGGCTTAGGTTTAGGTTTAAGGTTCAGGTCAGGATCACAGTCAGGGTCAGGTTCGGGGTCAGGGTCAGGTCTTGGGTCAGGTTTTGGGGCAGGCTCACAGTCAGTGTCAGGGTCAGGGTCAGGGTTAGTGGTTACTGTTAGGGTTAGCCCCCTCCTGGGTCATGGACCCATCCGTTCAGGGTCTCAAGGTAAACCCTGGGCAGAAGGGTGTAGACCCAACACCCGATCCCACGTAACCAGCCTTAAACTGGGGTGTGAACATGACTTGCCCACCAGATATCTAAACCCTCATCAGCCTGATCCTGCTTGGGGCATCTCCTCCCACGATGGCATGGCCAGGACCTCTTTACACACAGACACACACAAACACACACACACACACACACACACACACACGCAGAGACAGGGAGGAGACCTAGGGCTACACCCATAGATCAGAAGGTGTGGGACTCTCTGACTCTGAGCCCACTGGTGTCACCTTTTGATTTTATTAGCCAAAGGGCCTGCGGCGTTGGGGAAACCTGATATGACCTGCCAGGGATGGGACGTGTCTGGCGGGCGAGCTCACTTCTCCCTGTATACTCTGGGCTTCAGTACAGTAGAAGAACATGTCGCTTCCTTTAGGATGTGCCAAGAAATGATCTGCACAGGGGGTTTTCTCTGTTATGGGGTGCCGTGATACGTGGGTTCCAATTGCATTGGGTTCTGTCGTCAAGAAAGTGAGGTCACCACTGCCCGGGGGATCCTTACCGAACTTCCTGCTGCACCAGAGCTCCCTGACCCGCCGGTCCCCAAGCTGCTCAAGGCTCACACTCCACTCAATGCAGTGCCCATCCAGTGACCCCCATACAGCCTCCCCCCAGACCCTAGGAGGCCTGGGTGCAGCTGTTGTCCCCGCTGGAGGGAACAGAGCTGGGTTTAGACCAGGTTAGTGTTAGGGTTAGGACTAAGAAAGACGTAGGGTCAGGGTTAGGGTTAGACGACTTTGGGGTCAGGATTAGCGTAAGGCTTAGGGTAGGGGTCAGGGTTAGGGTTAGGTTCATGGTAAGGTTTAGTGTCAGGATCACTGTAGGGTCAGGGTTATCGTTACGGTCACAGTCAGGGTCAGGTTCAGTGTTAGGCTGACGGTTAGGTTTAGGTCCAGGCAGGGTCATGGTCAGATTTAGGGTCAGGTTCAAGTTTTGGTGTGGGGGCAAGGTTCATGTCAGGGTCAGGGTTAGGTTTGGGACAGGTCTAGTGTCAGGGTTAGGGTCAGAGTCAGGGTTAGGTTCATGGTTATGGTAAGGTCAGCTTTATGTTTAGGTTCTGTTTCATGAGTAGGTTATGGATCAGGGTTAGCTTTACGGTTACAATTCTGTTCAGGATCAGGTTTAGTATTCAGTTGATTTCGGGGTCACTGTAAGGGTCAGGGTTAGGTTATCATCATGGTCTGGGTCAGGGTCAGGGTGAAGTTTAGCACCAGTGTCCTTTTTAGGGTCAGGCTCAGGTATTGGTTTAAAGTCCACATTCAGGTCAGGGAGAGGGCTATGTAGTGGTCAGAGTTAGTGTCAAGGTTAGGAGTAGGTTCAGAGTCAGGGTCAGGTAAAGGTCAGGGCCAGGGTCAGGTTGAGGGTCAGGCTTTGGTATAGGGTCAATGTTCGGTTCAGTGTCACAGTTAGGTTTTGGCGGTAGGGTTTGGGATTGGGTTTGGGTTAGAGTTAGAAGTAGGTTTATGGTTATGGTTAGGGTGGGTTAGAAAGCGTAAGGTCAGGGTTAGGTTTGGTTTAGGGTAGGGGTTAGTGTTAGGTTCAGGGTCAGCATGAGGTGTAGGTTTCAGGGTCCTTATTGGGATCATGGTTAGAGTTACCATTAGGTTGAGGTTTAGGGTCAAGCACACTGTCACAGTCAGGGGTAGGGTTAGGGTCCGGGTTAGGTCAGCGTCACGGTTAGGATTAGGGTCCTGGTCAGGGTCCTGGTTAGGTTTGAGTCATGGTTATGGTAATGTCAGAGTTAGTTTTAGGTTCAGGGTCCACATCAGGGTCAGTGTCAGGCTTAGGTTTAGGTTTAGGGTTCAGGTCAGGATCACAGTCAGGGTCAGGTTTGGGGTCAGGGTCAGGGCTTGGGTCAGGTTTTGGGGCAGGCTCACAGTCAGTGTCAGGTTCAGGTCAGCGTTAGTGGTTACTGTTAGGGTTAGCCCCGCTCCTGGGTCATGGACCCATCAGTTCAGGGTCTCAGGATAAAACCCTGGGCAGAAGGGTGTAGACTCTACACCCGATCCCATTTAACCTCACTTCCCTGACGACAGAGCCCAATGCAATTGGAACCCACGTATCACGGCACCCCATAACAGAGAAAACCCCCTGTGCAGATAATTTCTAGGCACATCCTAAAGGAAGCGACATGTTCTTCTACTGTACTGAAGCCCAGAGGATACAGGGAGAAGTGAGCTCGCCGGCCAGACACGTCCCCTTCCTGGCAGGTCATATCAGGTTTCCCCAAAACCGCAGGCCCTTTGGCTAATAAAATCAAAAGATGACACCAGTGGGCTCAGAGTCAGAGATTCCCACACCTTCTGATCTATGGGTATAGCCCTAGGTCTCCTCCCTTTCTCTGCGTGTGTGTGTGTGTGTGCATCTGGGTGTCTGTGTGTCTGTGTGTAAAGAGGACGTGGCCATGCCATCGTGGATGGAGATGCCCCAAGCAGGCTGAGCTGATGACGGGTTAGATGTCTGGTGGGTAAGTCATGTTCACACCCCAGTTTAAGGCTGCTGAAGTGGGATCGGTTGTAGGGTCTACACCCTTCTGCCCAGGGTTTATCCTGAGACCCTGAAAGGATGGGTCCATGACTCAGGATCAGGGCTAACCCTAACAGTAACCACTAACCCTGACCCTGACACTGACTGTTAGCCTGCCCCAAACCCTTACCCAAGCCCTGACCCTGACTCTGACCCTGACCCTGACTGTGATCCTTACCTGAACCCAAAACAAAACCTAAGCCTGGCAAGGACCCTGATGTGGACCCTGAACCTAAACATAACTCTGACATTACCGTAAATATGACTAATACGTAACAATGTCCCAGACACGGACCCTAATCCTAACCCTGATGCTGATCTAACCCCTGACCCTAAACACTAATCCTGACACTGAATGTGAGCCTGACCATAACTCTAACCCTAAACGTAACCCTGACCCTGACACTAACACGGGCCCTGACCCAAAACCTAACGCTGAACCTAACCCTAAAACTAACCCCTAACATTATCTCTGACACTGACCCTAACCCGGTCTAATCCTAACCCTCAACCTACCTCTAACCCTAACCCTAACCCCACTTTAACAATAAACCTGACCCTTTCCCTGACCCTGATCATAACCCAAACTCTGAACATTTCCTATGTCAGAACTTAACCTTAAAACTGTCCCTGGCCTTGACTTTAACACTGACCCTAACCCTGACTGTAAACCTATCTGACCCAATCCATGATCCTGAACAGATTAGTAACCCTAAAGCTAACCTTGATCCTGAACCTACTCAAGAAACAGAACCTAAAGATAATGCTGACCTTACCATAACCATGAAACTAACCCTGATCCTGACCCTAACCCTGACACTAAACCTGTCCCAATCCTAACCCTGACCTACATGACCTTGCCCCAAACCAAAACTTGAACCTGAACCTAAAACTGACCATGACCCTGAACCTGACCCTAAACCTAACCATCAGCCTAACACTGACCCTGAGCCTGACTCTGATCGTAACGCTAACCCTGACCCTACTGTGATCCTGACCCTAAACCTAACCATGAACCTAACCCTAACCCTGATCCCACCCTAAACCTTAAGCTAACCCTGACCCCAAAGACATCTAACCCTAACCCTGACCTTAAGTCATTCTTAATCCTAACCCTAACACTAACCTGGTCTAAACCCAGCTTTGTTCCATCCAGCGGGGACAACAGCTGCACCCAGGCCTCCCAGGGGCTGGGGGAGGCTGTTTGGGGGTCTCTGGATGGGAACTGCATTGAGTGGAGTGTGAGCCTTGAGCAGGTTGGGGACCGGCGGCTCAGGGAGCTCTGGTGGAGCAGGAAGTTCGGTAAGGAGCCCACAGGCAGTGGTGACCTCACTTCCCTGAAGACAGAGCCCAACGGAATTGGAACCCACGTATCCAGGCACCCCATTACAGAGAAAACCGCCATGCCCAGCTCATTCCTAGGCACATCCTAAAGGAAGTGACATGTTCTCTGCTGTACTAAAGCCGAGAGGATGCAGGGAAAAGAGAGCTCGCCCGCCAGACATGTCCCCTCCCTGGCAAGTCATATCAGGTTTTCCCAATGCCGAAGGACCTTTGGCTAATAAAATTAAATGGTGACACCAGGGGGCTCAGAGTCAGATAGTCCCACACATCTTATCGAATTGTGTAGCCCTAGGTCTCATCCCTGTCTGTGTGTGTGTGTGTGCGAGTGCCTCTGGGTGTCTGTGTGTCTGTGTGTAAAGAGGTCCTTGCCATGCCATCGTGGGTGGAGATGCCCCAAGCAGGATCAGGCTGTTGAGGGTTTAGATGTCTGGTGGGTAAGTCATGTTCACACCCAAGTTTAAGGGTGGTTAAGTGGGATCCGTTGTAGGGTCTACACCCTTCTACCCAGGGTTTATCCTTAGACCCTGAAAGGATGGGTCCATGAAGCATGAGCGGGGCTAACCCTAACAGTAACCACTAACCCTGACCCTGACAATGACTGTGAGCCTGCTCTAAACCCTCACCTAAGTCCTGACCATGACCCTAACCCTGACCCTGACTGTGATCCTGACCTGAACCCTAAACCTAAACCTAAGCCTAACACTAACCCTGATGTGGACCCTGAACCTAAACCTAACTCAGACATTATCGTAACCATGACTCATCCCTAACCAAGACACTGAGCTGATGAGGGTTTAGATATCTGGTGGGCAAGTCATGTTCACACCCCAGTTTAAGGCTGGTTAAGTGGGATCGGTGTAGGGTCTACACCCTTCTGCCCACGGTTTATCCTGAGACCCTGAACGGATGGGTCCATGACCCAGGAGCGGGGCTAACCCTAACAGTAACCATTAACCCTGACCCTGACCCTGACACTTAGTGTGAGCCTGCCCCAAATCCTGACCCAAGCCCTGACCCTGACCCCGAACCTGACCCTGACTGTGATCCTGACCTGAACCCTAAACCTAAACCTAAGCCTGACACTGACCCTGATGTGGACCCTGAACCTAAAACTAACGCTGACATTACCGTAACCATGACTCAAACCTAACCAGGACCCTGACCCTGACCCTAATCCTAACCCTGACGCTGACCTAACGCGGACCCTAACCCTACCCCTGACCGTGACAGTGTGCTTGACCCTAACCCTAAACCTAATGGTAACTCGAACCATGACCCTAATAAGGACCCTGAACCTACACCTCATGCTGACCCTGAACCTAAACTAACCCCTACCCTAAACCAAACCCTAACCCTGACCTTACGCTGTCTAACCCTACCCTAACCATAACCCTACTATCAAATCCAAACCTAACCCCAATCACAACCCTACCGCCAAAACCTAACTGTGACACTGAAAGGAACTAACAGGCCTCATGCCTTGCACAGCCAGTGGCTAGAATCCCTGCCTCATGAGACCCTGTGCTATAAGGCCGCTAGAAACATCTCAACTATGTTAGTCTATCTTGGAAGCCAACAAGTGTTTGCCCAGTTAAGAGCACGGTAACAATCAGTCATGTAATGTTATAATGATTGTCGATATCTTTAAAAGGCTTGTAAGTTCCTTTTTGAGTAACCCTCACCCCACCCTTAGAGAAATTTATCTGTGGTTCACCTCTTTGAAATACCTCATTGTTGTTCCACATTTATCATAGCCAAAAAAAAAAAAAAAAATCTTTTTATTAACAAAGTGTTCAGAAGGGGGCGCCACTGTAAAAAATGAGAGTTTTTGCTGCCAGGACAACTTTTTGCAGAAACAGCTGAAAGCAATCAGGTCAGACAGAGCCACGGGGGAGGGATTTTTAAAATTACAAATACCGAACCAAATCAATCCAAAACAAAAATCATAACCAATTGCCAAGATTCACGTTTGCTACTAAAGATATGACATTCTCCTAAGACATGCGTGTGACTTGATCAATATATTTATATATTTATATTTGAAGAAGAAGGAACTATTTGATGCAGCAAATCCACGTTGATTAAAAATTACCAGATATGGGGCTCCTGGGGGGCTCAGTGGTTTAGGCATCTGCCTTCGGCTCAGGTCATGATTTCAGGGTCCTGGGATGGAGCCCCACATCAGACTCTCTGCTCAGCGGGGAGCCTGCTTCCCCCTCTCTCTCTGTCTACCTCTCTACCTACTTGTGATCTGTCAAATGGGTAAATAAGATCTTTAAAAAAAGAATTACTAGGTGTGAAACACATCGAGGATATGGGAAGGAAAATGATTTCACCTGATCTGACTAGTAAGTGGTTGAAGCCTGCATTAAAGTGCTATAAAAAGAGTAAAGACCTGGGAAATATATGGGGAAAAAATCCCTAGGAAAACAGCAATAATAACTGGCTGCTCTTTAATGATCCAGATCCTGCGGTAGGTAAAGAAGAGCTGGTTTTAGCCAGAGGATGATCTCCGTTTGTCTTCATGATCTGGCATTTCTTGCAAGGCAGGCATGGGGCATTGCACTAGACCTGCAAATGCTGGGGGGCCCTCACTGTCCCTTTTCTCTTCTCAGGGGGACAACGGGCATGTTCATGGTGCAGTGTGACAGGCTTTACAACAGGGAGATAAAAGACTGCCAAGTGTAGGTTGGAGATGGGAAAAGCCACTTAGGAACTGATTTTCAGGGGAGGTGATAGACAAGGGCAAAGCAAAGAATGAGGATGAGAGTGTCAAGTTTCAAAGTGCCAGGAGGCAGCACAGTGCACTTGGGAAACTACAGCAATTCATGACAACCTACAGCTGATCTCACAGCATCACCTGGGGATGGAGGCTGAGCCCAGGGTTTAATTACTGGGGGGCTGAGATGGTTTTGTATACTATGCCGAGGAGGTGAGGTACTACACTGTAGGGGCACAGGGAGCTACTGGAGGATTTCAAATACCAGAATCGTAAACCGTAATAGAGTATTTTAATTGCATCCTAGCTTTCCTCAAGGGTAAGATGCACTAAAGTTTATGTTCGACTAAGAAAGAGAAAATGCTGTCAGTTAAAACTCCGATATATCCTCACGTGCAACGTGAATGCCACCTTAAGACATATTAATTTTGGGGGGGGAGCACAAATCTTAGATCAAGTAAAATAGTGGAAATAGAATAATAAGAAAGGTCGAACACTTTGATCAACTTAAAAAGTGATTATTGCTTACCATGTGCCCCAAACTATATTGTCTTAGAACAAGAGACGTTCTCATCTTGATGCCCCGCAGCTGCTGCTAGACCCAAGGTACAGAGGGCAGTAGCCAACGACCAGCAGGCCCCAAGTGCCATGTGCAGACTCTAAGAGCAACTGCCTTTGAGAGAGGAAACGGTTGAGAGTGGGCTTTCTGAGGTAGAGAATTACTAGCTAGGAAAGGAGGAAAATTGACACAGAATCGGAATTGATGCCCCTACATGACAGAGTTGGTGGTGAAACTTCCCTTCTCAGAGATCTTGAGGCTCCTCAGAAATGTATTTTTCATTTTGGACGGAACATTATTTCAGGATAAATATGATCTCTTTTCGAGTTCCTGGTTCTCTTATCAGGACTGTTTCCTAGTCTTCAGTGGCACAAGAAAAGGGTTTGATAGTCCAGGGTAAATCCTGACAAAAGCAAAGCACGGTATCTATGAAAAACTAACCACTCAGAAGAGAAACAAACAGATAAAATCCCAGGCCGACCTGTCCCTGCAGGATAGGTAAGGTAAGTCCGGCAACACGGGTAGAGGGGAAGTGCCCATCTCCTGCTAGAAGAGCTAGAGAAGACCCCTTCCGGAGAGACCACCAGGAGAGGAGAGCAGTAGGTGCTGATGATGAAGAATATTTTAATCAAAAGAGAAGGTCAAAAAATGACAAAGTTTCCAGATTCAGAGTAAACATATGGGATTAAAAAATAAAAAATAAAAAAAAAAAGATTTTTTTTTTTTAAATTGATGAAGTTCCAGATCCTAAGTCATGTTTGGTGGGGTGAGGTTCGGAGCTGACTACTAAAGAAAGAATTCCTAAGAAATCTTTGGTGCAAAATGGTGGTTTATTAAAGCACAGGGACAGGACCCATGGGCAGGAAGAGCTGCTGCTCCGGGCATGTGAGGAGTGGCTGGTTATATACACAGAAGTTGGGTAGGTTAGGACAAAGGGTTGTTCAGAAGGTCTATTGGGATAAAGAAGACTGTCAGGATATGGAAGGCCTGGTTACTATCAAGCCAAGGCCACTTTCCCTCTAATGAGGCACTAACATAAAGACAATTGGGAGTCTCCTGGTGGAATGTTACATTCCTGCTATCAAACGTCCTTGTTAGTGTGAGCTTTAGGTCTTAAAAGAAATTTAACTTTATTTACTTTTCCTTCTACCTGCATCTCCTTCAGTTTTTTTTTATGGAGGGGAGGGTGACATTAGGGCTTCAGGAAACTGAGTTATGTATCTTTGGAAATTGGGCTATTGATAAGGCAACTTCTTTGTTGTAAATCTCAAGACATTTGTAAACCAAGAGAGACTCCTGCCTTGCAGGACTGTGATCTCTGCAAGGTAACCATTTGCTCTTCTTTTAGGGCAGTCAGGGGTGCCTGTGAAATGTCACACATATTACCAAGGGGAGTGGGTGGAGAGAAGGGTTGCAAGGCGCCAAACCCCTGCTCTGTTCTCAGCCAGCCTCCTGCTCCCTCATCAAAAGGACGTTTTTTTTTTAAAGGACTTTAAAGAAAAGTCCTTTTTAAGAGACAGTTGGCTGCTTTAAAAACCAAAAGTACCAACTCACTGAGAGATTCGCCGCATTATTTAT
The DNA here is from genome assembly GCF_011764305.1 of Mustela putorius furo. Lineage (NCBI taxonomy): Eukaryota > Metazoa > Chordata > Mammalia > Carnivora > Mustelidae > Mustela > Mustela putorius. The sequence continues at coordinate 9,243 of NW_025422192.1, read as the reverse complement.
TGATGGGGGTAGAAAAGGACCTGGAATGTAGAAAGACCCATTCTGCAGAGGAAAAAAATAGAATCACTAACAGGGGCCTCATGATTTGCACAGCCAGTGGCTAGAATCCCTGCCTTCATGAGACCCTGTGCTAGAAAGCCACTAGAACCATCTCAACTATGTTAGTCTATCTTGGAAGCCAACAAGTGTTTGCCCAGTTAAGAGCACGGTAACAATCAGTCACGTTATGTTATAATGACTGTCGATAAATATAAAAGCCTTGTCAAGTTCCTTTTGAGTAACCCTTACCCCACCCTTAGAGAAATTTATCTGTGGGTTCACCTCTTTGAAATACCTCATTGTGGTTCCACATTTACCATAGCCAAAAAAAAAAAAAAAAAATAAAATAAAATTTTTTATTAACAAAGTGTTCAGAAGGGGGCGCCACTGTAAACAATGAGAGTTTTTTCACTGCCAGGACAACTTTGTTGCAGAAAAACAGCTGAAAGCAATCAGGTCAGACAGAGCCAAGGGCTTGAGGGATTTTTAAAATTACAAAATCCAAATCAATCCAAAACAAAAATCATAACCAATGGCCAAGATTTCAAGTTTGCCACTAAATGTATGACATTCTCCTAAGACATGCGTGTGACTTGATCAATATATTTATATATTTATATTTGACGAAGAAGGAACTATTTGATGCAGCAAATCCACGTTGATTAAAAATTACCAGATATGGGGCTGCTGGGTGGCTCAGTGGTTTAGGCCTCTGCCTTCGGCTCAGGTCATGATTTCAGGGTCCTGGGATGGAGCCCCACATCAGGCTCTCTGCTCAGCGGGGAGCCTGCTTCCCCCTCTCTCTCTGCCTACCTCTCTAGCTACTTGTGATCGGTCAAATGGGTAAATAAGATCTTTAAAAAAAGATTTACTAGGTGTGAAATACATCGAGGGTATGGGAAGGAAAATGATTTAACCTGATCAGACTAGGAAGTGGTTGAAGCCTGAATTAAAGTGCTATAAAAAGAGTAAAGACCTGGGAAATATATGGGGAAAAAAATCCCTAGAAAAACAGCAATAATAACTGGCTGCTCTTTATTGATCCAGATCCTGCGGTAGGGAAAGAAGAGCTGGTTTTAGCCAGAGGATGATCTCCATTTGTCTTCATGATCTGGCATTTCCTGCAAGCCAGGCATGGGGCTCTGCACTAGAGCTGCAAATGCTGGGGGGACCTCACTGTCCCTTTTCTCTTCTCAGGGGGACAACGGGCATGTTCATGGTGCAGTGTGACAACCTTTACCACAGGGAGATAAAAGACTGCCAAGTGTAGGTTAGAGCTGGGAAAAGCCACTTAGGAACTGATTTTCAGGGGAGGTGATAGACAAGGGCAAAGCAAAGAATGAGGATGAGAGTGTCAAGTTTCAAAGTGCCATGAGGCAGCACAGTGCATTCGGGAAACTACAGCAAGTTCATGACAACCGAATGCTGATCTGGCAGCAACACCTGGGAATGGAGGCTGAGCCCAGGGGTTAACACTGGGGCTGAGATGATTTGCATACTATATCAACGAGGTGAGGGTACTACACTGTGGGGGCACAGGGGAGCTACCGGAGGATTTCAAATATCAGAATCGTAACCATAATAGAGTATTTAATTGCATCCTAGCTTTCATCAAGGGTAAGATGCACTATAGTTTATGTTCGACTAAGTAAGAGAAATGCTGTCAGTTAAACTAGGATATTTCCTCAGGTGCAAGGTGAGTGCCACCTTAAGAGATATTAAAATGGGGGGGAGGACAAATCTTAGAACAAGTAAATCTGTGGTACTAGAATAATTAAGAAAGGTCGAACACTTGGATCAACAAAATAAGTGATTATTGCTTCCCATGTGCCCCAAACTATATTAAGTGTTAGAACAAGAGACATTCTCATCTTGATGACCCGCAGCTGTTAGACCCAAGGTACAGAGGGCAGTAGCCAACGACCAGCAGGCCCCAAGTGGCCATGTGCAGACTCTAAGAGCAACTGCCTTTGAGAGATGAAACGGTTTGAGCGTGGGCTTTCTTAGGTAGAGAATTATTAGCTGGGAAAGGAGGAAAATTGACACAGAATCGGAATTTGATGCCCCTACATGACAGAGTTGGTGAACTTCCCTTCTCAGAGATCTTGAGGCTCGTCAGAAAATGTATTTTTCATTTTGGATGGAACATTCAGGATAAATATGATCTGTTTGAGTTCCTGGTTCTGTCATCAGGACTGTTTCTTAGGCTTCAGTGGCACAAGAAATAGGGTTTTGATAGTCCAGAGTAAATCCTGACAAAAGCAAAAGCACGGTATCTATGAAAAACTAACCACTCAGAAGAGAACAACAGATAAAAAAAGCCAGGCCGACTGACCCTTTAGGATAGGTAAGGTTGGTCTGGCAACAGGGTTAGAGGGGTAGTGCCCATCTCCTGCTAGAAGAGCTAGAGAAGACACCTTCCGGAGAGACCACCAGGAGAGGAGAGCAGTAGGTGCTGATGATGAAGAATATTGTAATCAGCAGAGAAGGTCTAAATGACAAAGTTCCAGGATCAGAGTAAACCTATGGGATTAAAAAATAAAAAAATTTAAAAAAAGATTTTTTTGAAAGGACTTTTTTTTTTTGAAGGACTTTAAACAAAAGTCCTTTTTAAGAGACAGTTGGCTGTTTAAACCAAAAGTACAACTCACTGAGAGAATCGCCGCATTATTTATTGGGGTAGAAATGACCTGGAATGTAGAAAGACCCATTCTGCAGAGGAAAAAATAGAATCACTAACAGGCCTCATGCCTTGCGCAGCCAATGGCTAGAATCCCTGCCTCATGAGACCATTTTAAAAGCTGTTCTCATAATGGAACGGAAGGTGTTATTTCCCTAAAATTTTATAGGGAGCAGAAACTGGGACCAAAGAGTGATCACCCTGTTTGACAGGAGGGACCAGCCACCTCTTCTTCAGATGCAGGGGGAGCCTTGGAGTGCTGACCCCTCCCTTCTTCCTTTCCCCTTTCCTCCCTCCCTCCTTCTTCCCTTCCTCTCTGTCCTTCCCTGGTGGTGCCCTTTCCCGATGCCCACTTCATCCCTTTTCTTTTCTTACATGCCTGCCTTCTAGAGTTTCTTCTCTCCTCCCAATTACTTCCCTTTCTCTGAATCTCCTCTTTGGTCCCTTTCTCCCTGCTCTCTGCTCCTCCTCCCCTTTCTTGGCCCTTGTTCAGCTCCATCCAGACTGCAGGCAGAGGTGGACTATCATGCTCACTCGCTAGCTCAGCCACCCTCCAGAGAAGTCACTCTTCAGTGGCCACCTTACTGATCCCCTGGTCCTTTCTCCACTTATTCAGCTATTGCTCTGAAGTCTGAGGAGGACAGAGTAGGGCTGCCGCAGAATCAGGCCAGAGGAGAAACCAAACCATGTGCCCACACTGTCCCCCAGTACTGCTGCTCTGAGAGCTTTCAGAGTCCTCAACAGGGTTAGGATTTAGGGGCTTCTTCAGAACCCGGAGTGAAAACAGCCATAGGTCAAAAGAAAAGCTATGGCCCCCACACAAAAATAATAATTACAAATGAAAACTAAGTTAGCTCTGAAGTCCCAAAATCAAAGAATTGCCTTGAATCTGTCACTAGAAAGCACCCAAGGCTTCACTCTCTGGGTTCTGGGTGCCCTGGGAATGGCAGGAGTCTCTGACCCCCTTCCCTCTTCATACACTCCCAAAGAACGTCCTCTGAGGTGGTCTTCAAACTTCCTCTGAGAAACTGTCTCTGGGAACTGTAGGCCCTCGGCTGCTGGGACGAATGAGGGTGATGTCAGGACCTGATGGGCAGCTTTACCAGGAGACTGTGGCTTCTGGATGCAGTCCTCAGGTCCCATGGTCTGGGTGAGATCTAGGTCTTTCAGTGGAGGCAGACAGATGAGATTTCAGATTTTGAGTTGATTCTGGGATGACTAGTGCTTTGGAGGGCATTGGGTGTAGGTATTTTGCACACGGGAAGGACACAAATTTGGGGAGCCAGAGAGTGGACTGATAAGAGCTGACCTTGCATTACCCCCAGAAACCTTGCTGCTGTCTTTACCTCTGGTACCACAGAACGTGACCTTATTTGGAACTAGAGTCCTTACAGATGCAATCACATTACAGTGAGGTCGTTAGAGTGGGCCCCTAATCTCCTGTAACTGACCTCCTTTTGTAAAGGGAAAATCTGGACAGAGAGATGCCCCTACTGTCAGTGGTGGGCAGTGCATGAACTTCTAGAACCCTGACAGTAGTGGAAAAACAGACTCAGGCTGGGCACTAGGTAAATGGGAGCTCTAGTGGAATTTCAGATGAAGATGCTGTGGACCTCGGCTTCCCAGGTCATAGTGACGTTAGGATTTCAAATTCAAGTCAGAGATGAAAGAAACATCTGGACTCGGTCCTCAGGTACACGCAGTATTCTGAACTGAGGCTAGAACCAGAGACCATTCTAATGAAAGGCCTCCACAGGTGGGCTCTCACAGGTGGGCTCCGACTTAGTTTCCTGTATATTCATTCATGAAATCGCTCTGCGGGTCAACATGCAGAACAAAGCCATTTAATAAAAGTGACAATGAGGTGAGGAAAGGGACGCCAGAAGGCATGTGAATGTGGAGAGAGGAAGAGCCAGGGTGGAAAAAGGGAGAATCCCTCCCTGCGCTCCTTGCTGCCAGGGAGGTCTGAGGGACTAGTTTGCCACCTGGGATCCCAAGTCCAGAACAAAAGTGGCGGGTCCAAAGCTCGGGATGAGGGAAGGGGGGTCCTCGGCACCCGCGCGTGGGGGTGCCAAACGATGGGGGCTATTGCGCTCGCTGGCGGGGGGGGGGGGCACCTCGCCAGGCTCTGTCCCGGGCCCGACCCCGTGGGGTCCAGGGTGCGGCGTGTCGTCCGGGGTGGTCCCGCTGCCCCGGGGTTCGCGGGGTAGGCTGGGTCCCGACACCCCCCGCGAACTCGCGGGCCGCGCTTTCTGCTCCAGTGAGGGCGGGGGCGCGGTGTCACTTTACCTGCTCGCAGAGGGTCGTCCAGAGAAGCCATGGGGCGGGCGGGGCAGCGGGCCACGGCAGCGGGGACAGCCGAGCCTCAGGGGCTGGGCTGGAGCGCGGGAGTGCAGGGGCGGGGCGAGGAAGGGGGGGTCCTGAGTCCTGACTGGGCCGCAGCACAGCACCGCGGCGCGCTGCGCACCCCTCCTCTGCCAGCCCCTCCACCTCCTCTCAGAGTCTCCACCGCGTCCTCCTGCGAGCTCACTTCCCGCTTTGGCAATTAGCAAAGCCCCTTCTCCGGGCCGCCCCCGCCCCCGCCCCCCTCCCCCTCCGCCCTGAGGCGCGGGCCCGGGGCACGGGCGCCGGCGAAGCCCCGGGGGCCTGCGAGCGTGGCCAGCGCCAGCGCTGGGCAGCCTCCTAGCCTGGCTCCCCGAGCGGGTGTCCGAGTGCTGCCTGGCTGCGAAAAGATCATCAGCCCTAAACCCGGCTGCACTCTCGGGTCATTTCTCTGGCTTCCTGATTGTGCCCAAAGCCGGGAACCAGATTCCCCAGCACAGGCCTGGGCTGAGATGCCTGCCAGCGATCTCTTTGAGCAGTCTCCTAGTCTCCAGGCAGGGTCCGCCATTGCATGATGGCACGCGCAAATCACTTCGACCCGGATGTTTGGGGTTTTTTGTTTGTTTTTTTTGGTTATTGGTTTATTACATGACCTCCATGGTAGGTGCTCCACAAAGGGAGTGAAAAGAGGACGCCTGATACATACGCATATGGCCATTCTAGAAAAAGAGCTTGGGGTTCTCGCGGAAGCGTGGCATTGGTCCTTGCACTATGCTATAATAGAAATGGGATTATGCACCAACTTACTTAAATGAGCATAGTTTGAAATCGTTTACTAAGAATAAATATTTAAAACAGTTATATTTTAAATAAATCTATCATCAATCATAAATCTATTACACGAAGGTTACAGGCAATTTAAATGCAATAGCACTCTCTTCAGGGTTTTAAATAATCCGTGTCTGTCTTGGCACATGAGATTGCAAAGATAGGAAATGGTTTGTAAAAAGATCATATAATAGCTTTTACTATACGGTATTCAGCAATTTATCCTAAAGGAGCTGCCACCAGCTAAAAACTCAGCTTTGAAAAATGCAAAAAGAAAAGCAGCAAACGTTTACATAACCTCTTGGTGACCAGAGGCGTGCTTTGTGCCCCCTCATCATCTCTTTCGTGGTTCTGAGGCCCCTTGGCGCTCAGTAGTTTAGTGTCTTATTCCTCTGGAATAGGCCATTGAAGAAATACCAGGCCCAGAGAAGAAGGTCCTGCTGGTGGGTGTCTGAAGAAAAAGTACAAAAACCTTTTAGATGAAGCTTTCTGGGGAATTTGTTAGTGGTTTGGTCTGCTTCTGATAGGAAGGGAAATTTTATTTTTAAAGATTTTATTTATTTATTTGATAGAGTCACAAGTAGGAAGAGAGGCAGGCAGAGAGAGAGAGGAAAGAAACAGGCTCCCTGCTGAGGAGAGTGAGCCTGATGGGGGGGCTCGTTCCCAGGACCCTGGAATCATGACCTGAGCCGAAGGCAGAGGGCTTTAACTCACTCTGCCACCCAGGTGCCCAAGGGAAATTTTTTTTAAAAGATTTTATTTATTTATTTGACAGACAGAGATCACACAAGTAGGCAGAGAGCAGGCAGAGAGAGAAGTGGAAGCAGCGCTCCCTGCTGAGCAGAGAGCCAGACATGGGGCTCAATCCCAGGACCCCTAGGATCATGACCTGAGCCGAACGCAAAGGCCCAGTGAGCCAAACTCAGTGAGCTACTCGGGTGCCCCCAGGAAGGGAAATTTTTTTAAGAGTATTTTCTCTTTGAATCTATTTTGAGGTTTGGTTTGTGGTTCTTTCTGACTTCTCATGAAGATGGAATTACTTCTGAGGTTGGTTGTCAGGAACCGCATATCAAATCGAGCTATCTTTTTAGCAATAAATAAATAAATAAATAAATAAATAAAAGGTCAAGTGGTGGTATAAAGCTATTATGCTTTTCAAAATCCCGAACTATAATTCCCGTATCGTGGTCATTCTTTATCATATCAAACAGGAGAGAGGTGGCAGAAACGCACTTTCAGGTTAATTTTTTTTTACAAGGCCGATTGACTTATGAACCTACTTTGTTATTTCCCTTTCATTCAATTTCCCTGTACCTCCTTTTCTATGAATGGTAATGGTAAACCATCATTATTTTTATTGTTGGCCCGTGAGAATTAGAGATCAATGCCCAAGTGAAAGCAGAAGGCAGGTTTATTAAAGCAACAGCACACTATCTAAGGGAGAGCAGGTGGTATTCCATGAGTGTGGAGCTGGCCCTTACTTTGTTTTGGGATTGGATATTTCTTGGTCTTTTTTGAAGTGGGAGGACCCCTCAACATGCAGTGGCTTGATCTCTAATGGAGGCTGCTTCCAATCATTTTGGGGGACTCCTACCACATGTTGGGAAAAGGAGTTGTTTGTCATTTTTATTTTAATTTTTTATCAGGGTTCCACAACAATTCACTGTTTATGCACCACACACCCAGTGCTCCATGCAATATGTGCCCTCCATAACTCCCCTTTAAACAGGAGTCTTACCCACCCTCTGCCCCCCTCCGCCTCAAAACTCTCAGTTTGTTTTCTCAGAGTCTCTCATGGTTTGTCTCCCCCTCCAATTTCCCCCCACTCACTTCTCCTCTTGATCACCCAGTGTCTTCTGTGTTATTCTTTATGCTCCACAATTAAGTGAAACCATACATGAAAATTGACAATCTCTGCTTGAAATTATTCCACTCAGGATTATCTCCTCCAGTCCCCGTCCATGTTGATACAAAAGTTGGGTATCCTTCCTTTCAGAAGGAAGCCTAATACTCCATTGTAAAAATGGATCATATCTTCTTTATCCGTTCATCCATTGAAGGTCATCTTGGTTCTTTCCAATGTTAATGACTGTGGCCATTGCTGCTCTAAACATTAGGGTACAGATGTCCCTTCTTTTCACTGCATCTGTATCTTAGGGGTAAATACTCAGTAGTGCAATTGCAGGGTCATATGGGTAGCTCTAATTTTAATTTCTTAAGGAGTCTCCACACTGTATCCCAAAGTAGCCGCACCAACTGGCATTCTCACCAATAGTGTAAGAGGGTTTCCCCATTCTCCACATCCTCTCCAACACTTGTTGTTTTATTGCCTTTTTTTGTTTTCTTAATTTTGGCCATTCTAACTGTTGTAACGGGGTATCCCAAATTGCTTTTTGATTTGAATCTCCCTGATGGCTAATGATGATGACATTTCTCATGCAATCTGTTTTTGCCATGTGTATGTCTTCTTTGGAGAAGTGTCTGGTTTCAAGGTCTTCTCCATTTTTTGACATGATTATCGGTTTTTGGGTGTGTTGAGTTGAGGAGTTTCCTTTATAGATCTGTGGATATCAGCCCTTTTCTGTCATGTTCATTGTGAAATCTTTCTCCCATCCTGGGTTGTCCTCTTCATTCTGTTGCGGGTTTCCTTTGGCTGTGCAGCACTGTTTGAGCGTGATGAAGTCCCCAAAGTTCATTGTTGCTTTTGTTCCTTTGTCTTGGGGACATGTCTGACAGAATTGGCTGCTGTTGGCCATGTCCAATAGGATTACTGCCTATGTTCTCCTCTCGTATTTTGATAGATTCCTGCTCAATGTTGAGTCGTTTGTCTTCGAATTTATCTTTATGTATGGTATAAGATAATGGTTTAGTTGTAATTCTTCCATACATAGATGTCCAATGTTTCCAGCACCATTGAGTGAAGAGGCTGTCTTTTTTTCCATGTGTAATTTTCTCTCTGCTTTGTCAAGATTTTTTTGACCATTAGAGTTGAGGTCTATATCTGGGCCACTCTACGCTAATCCCTGGTCTCCAAGTCCTGTTAACACCCTGAGGCCACCCAGGTGGGGCCGCCCCTTTTAAAGCTATTATTTAAAGTCTAGTCATTCTTTTTTTAAGAATTATTTACTTATTTATTGACAGAGATGAATTTTTCACAAGTGGACGGAGGACGCATAGGGTTAGGGTTAGACGGCCACCCTTCGTTGGGGTCCGGGTTAGCATAAGGCTTAGGGTAGGGGTCATGGTTAGGTTAGTTCATGGTTGCGGTTTTAGGGTCAGGCTCACAGTAGGGTCACGGTTAGCGTTACTCGTCAGAGTCAGGGTCAGTTCAGTGTTAGGGTGACGGTAGGTTTTAGGTCATGTTCAGGGTCATG
>NW_025422191.1:0-107962 GCF_011764305.1 Mustela putorius furo | reverse complement strand
TTCCTAAGCTTCAGTGGCACAAGAAAAGGGTTTTTAAGGGCCAGGGTCCATCCTGACAAAAGCAAAGGCACGGGATTATGCAAAACTACCACTCGAAGAGAACAACCAGGCCCGACCGGACCCTGCAGATATGTAAGTTAAGTCGGCAACACGTTTAAGAGGGAAGTCCCATCTCCTGGAGAAAGCCTGTCAGACCCCTTCCGGAGAGACCACCAGGAGATGGAGGCAGTAGGTGCTTTAATGATGACGATTAGTTTTAATCAAAAGACAAGGTCAAAAATGACAAATCCCCAGGATCAGTTGTCAACCTATGGAATTAAAAAGAAAAACAATTAAAAAAAATATTGTTTATTGTGGACGTTGTTTTGTTTAAAGGGACAAAAAACGGACTTTAAACAAAATCCGTTTTACGAAGACAGTGGGCTGTGTGAAACCAAAGTACAACTCCCTGAAGAAAATCTCCCGATTATTTATTGGGGTACGAAATTGAACCTGGACATGTAGAAAAGACCCATTCCTGCAGAGGAAAAAATCGAATCACTACAGGCCTCATGCCTTGCACAGCCACTGGCTATAATCCCTTCGCTCATTCGACCAGTATCAATCCTGTACTCTTAATGGAACGGAAGTGGTCATTCCCTATCATTTTAGATATGTTCTATTATGTTCTGCAAAGCACCGTATCACTGGGATCAGAAACTTTTACCGACCCATAGAGCACCGCCTGTTTGACAAGAGGTACCAGGCGACCTCTTCTTTCAAGATCAGGTGGGAGCCCAGGCGTTCTGACTCCGTTCCTGTCTTCTCGTTGGACTGTTCCCCTTTCCTCCCTCCCTCCTTCCTTCCTTCCCCTCTGTCCTTCCCTGGTGGAGCCCTTTTTCCGATGCCACTACATCCCTTTTCTTTTCTTATATGCCTGTCTTCGAGAGTTTCTTCGCTCCTCCCAATTCCTTCCCTTCGTCTGAATCTCATCTTTGGTCCCTTTCTCCCTGCTCTCTGCGCCTCCTTCCCTTTCTTGGCCCTTGGCCTTGTTCAGCTCCATTCTGACTGCAGGCAGAGATGGACCTAACATGCTCAATCACTAGCGTCTGCCAAACCCTCCAGATAAGTCACTCTTCGTGGCCACCTTCCTGATCCCCCTCGTCCTTTCTCCACTTACTTCAGCTATTGCTCTGAAGTCTGAGGAGGACAGAGCGGGGCTGCCACAGAAATCAGGCCAGAAGAGAAACCAAACCATTTGTCCACCTGTGTCCCCCAGTACTGATGCTCTGAGAGCTTTCGGAGTCCTCAACAGGGTTAGGATTTTAGGGGCTTCTTCAGAACGGGGAGTGAAAAAACAGCCATAGGTCAAAAAAGCAAAAGCTATGTACCCCCACACAAAAATAATAATCACAAATGAAAACTACGTTAACTCTGAAGTCCCAAAGTCAAAGAATTGCCTTGAATCTCTCACTAGAAAGCATCCAAAGGCCTCACTCTCTGGTTCTGGGTGCCTGGGAATGGCAGGAGGTCTCTGACCCCCCTCCCTCTTCATTCACTCTCCCAAAGAAACGTCCTCTGGAGGTGGTCTTCAAATTTCCAATTTCTGAGAATCTGTCTTCTGGGAACTTAGGCCCTCGGCTGCTGGGACTAATGAGGGTGATGTCAGGACCTGATGGGAAGCTTTAAAGGGGAAAACTGTGGCTTCTCTGGAATGCAGTCCTCAGGTCCCATGATCTGGGTGAGATCTAGGTCTTTCAGTGGAGGCGGACAGATGAGATTTCAGATTTTGAGTTGATTCTGGGATGATTAGTGCTTTTGGAGGGCATTGGGTGAAGGTAATTTTGCACACGGGAAGGACACGAATTTGGGGAGCCAGTGAGTGGACTGTTAAGAGCTGACCTTGCATTATCCCCAGAAACCTTGATGCTGTCCTTATCTCTGGTACCACAGAACCTGACCTTATTTGGAACTAGAGTCCTTACACATGCAATCACATTATAGTGAGGTCATTAGGAGGCCCTAATCTCCTGTAACTGACCTCCTTAATGTAAAGGGAAATCTGGACAGAGAGATGCCCCTACTGTCAGTGGTGGGCAGTGCATGAACTTCTAGAACCCTGAAAGTAGTGAAAAACAGACTCAGGTCGGGTACTAGGTAAATGGGAGCTCTAGTGGAATTTCAGATGAAGATGCTGTGGACCCTCGGCTTCCCTGGTCATAGTGACTTTAGGATTTCAAATTCAAGTCAGAGATGAAAGAAAAATCTGGACTTCGGTCCTCAGGTACACGCAGAATTCTGAACTGAGGCTAGAACCAGAGACCATTCTAATGAAAGGACTCCACAGGTGGGCTCTCACAGTGGGCTCCAACTTAGTTTCCAGTATATTCATTCATGAAATCGCTCTGCGGGTCAACATGCAGTGCAGAACAAAAACCATTAATAAAAGTGACAATGAGGTGAGGAAAGGGAGGCGCCAGAAGGCATGTGAATGTGGAGAGAGGAGAGTCAGGGTGGAAAACCCGAGAATCCCTCCCTGTGCTCCTTGATGCCAGGGAGGTTCTGAGGGACTAGTTTTCCACCTGGGATCCCAAGTCCAGAACAAGTGTGGCGCGTCCAAGGCTCGGGATGAGGGAAGGGGGGGGGTCCTAGGCACCCTCGCGTGGGGGTGCCAAACGATGGGGGCTATTGCGCTCGCTGGCGGGGGGGGCACTCGCATGGTTCCGTCCCCGGCCGGACCACGTGGAGTCCCGGGGCTGCGCGTGTCGTCCGCGGTGGTCCCTGCGGCCCCGGGGGGTCGCGGGAGGCTGGGTCCCGACACCCCGCGAGCTCGCGGCCCGCGCTTTCTGCTCCAGATGAGGGCGTGGCGCGGTGTCACTTTACCTGCTCGCAGAGGGTCCTCCGAGAAGCCATGGGCGGGGCGGGGCAGCGGGCCACGGGAGCGAGACAGCGCAGCCTCAGGGCTGGGCTGGAGCGCGGGAGTGCAGGGGCGGTGAGGAAGGGGGTCCTGATCCTGACTGGACCGCAGCACAGCACCATGGCGGTGCGCGCCCCTCCTCTGCCAGCCCCTCCACCTCCTCTCAGACTCTCTCGCCACGACCTCCGCGAGCTCACTTGGGTCTCGGCTTCCCGCTTCCGCAATTAGCAAAGCCCCTTCTCCGGGCGGCCCCGGTCCCTGCCCCCCCCCCTCCCCCTCCGCCCTGAGCTGCGGGCCCAGGCACGCGCGCCCGCGAAGCCCCCGGGGGCCTGCGAGCATGGCCAGCCGCCAGCGCTGGGCAGCCTCCTAGCCTGTCTCCCTGTACCGGTGTCCGAGTGCGGCCTGGCTGCGAAAAGATCAACAGCCCTAAACCCGGCTGCACTCTCGGGTCACTTCGCTGGCTTCCTGATTGTGCCCAAAGCCAGGAACCAGCTTCCCCATCACAGGCCTGGGCTGAGATGCCTGCCTGCGAACTCTTTGAGCAGTCTCTCCTAGTCTCCAGGCAGGGTCCGCCATTGCATGATGTCACGCGCAAATCACTTCGACCTGGATGTTTGGGTTTTTTGTTTGTTTTTTGGTGATTGGTTATTACATGACCTCCATGGTAGGTGCTCCACAAAAGGAGTGAAAAGAGGACGCCTGATACATACGCATATGGCCATTCTAGAAAAAGAGCTTGGGGTTCTTGCGGAAGCGTGGCATTGGTCCTTGCACTATGTTTTAATAGAAATGGGATTATGCACCAACTTACTTAAATGAGCATAGTTTGAAATCGTTTACTAAGAATGAATATTTAAAACAGTTATATTTTAAAACTAAAATCTATCATCAATCATAAATCTATTATACGAAGGTTACAGGCAATTTAAATGCAATAGCACTCTCTTCAGGGTTTTAAATAATCCGTGTCTGTCTTGGCACATGAGATTGCAAAGATAGGAAATGGTTTGTAAAAGATCATATAATAGCTTTTACTATACGGTATCAGCAATTTATCCTAAAGGAGCTGCCACCAGCTAAAAACTCAGATTTGAAAAATGCAGAAAAGCAGCAAATGTTTACATACCCTCTTGGTGACCAGAGGCATACTTTGTGCCCCTCATCATCTCTTTCGTGGTTCTGAGGCCCTTGGCAATCAGTAGTTTAGTGTCTTATTCTCTGGAATAGGCCATTGAAGAAATACCAGGCCCAGAGAAGAAGGTCCTGCTGGGTGTCTGAAGAAAGTACAACCTTTTAGATGAAGCTTTCTGGGGAATTTGTTAGTGGTTTGGCCTGCTTCTGATAGGAAGGGAAATTTTATTTTTAAAGATTTTATTTATTTATTTGATAGAGATCACAAGTAGGAAGAGAGGCAGGCAGAGAGAGAGGAAGAAACAGGCTCCCTGCTGAGGAGTGAGCCTGATGGGGGGCTCGATCCCAGGACCCTGGAATCATGACCTGAGCCGAAGGCAGAGGCTTTAACTCACTCTGCCACCCAGGTGCCCAAGGGAAATTTTTTTTAAAGATTTTATTTATTTATTTGACAGACAGAGATCACAAGTAGGCAGAGAGCAGGCAGAGAGAGAAGTGGAAGCAGGCTCCCTGCTGAGTAGAGAGCCAGACATGGGGCTCAATCCCAGGACCCTAGGATCATGACCTGAGCCGAACGCAAAGGCCCAGTGAGCCAAACTCACTGAGCCACTCGGGTGCCCCAGGAAGGGAAATTTTATTAAGAGTATTTTCTCTTTGAATCTATTTTGATGTTTGGTTTGTGGTTCTTTCTGACTTCTCATGAAGATGGAATTTCTTTCTGAGGTTGGTTGTCAGGAACCGCACATCAAATCGAGCTATCTTGTTAGCAATAAATAAATAAATAAATAAATAAATAAATAAAAGCTCAAGTGTTGGTATAAAGCTATTATGCTTTTCAAAATCCCAAACTATAATTTATGTATCGTCGTCATTCTTTATCATATCAAACAGGAGAAAGGTGGCAGAAACGCACTTTCAGGTAATTTTTTTACAGGAAGATTGACTTATGAACCTACTTTGTTATTCCCTTTCATTCAATTTCCCTGTACCTCCCTTTTCTATGAATTGTAATGGTAAAGCATCATTATTTTTTATTGTTGGCCCGTGAGAATTAGAGATCAATGCCCAAGAGAAAGCAGAAGGCAGGTTTATTAAAGCAACAGCACACTATCTAAGGGAGAGCAGGTGGTATTCCATGAGTTGGAGCTGGCCCTTACTTTGTTTTGGGATTGGATATTTCTTGGTCTTTTTGAAGTGGGAGGACCTTCAACATGCAGTGGATTGATCTCTAATGGAGGCTGCTTCCAATCATTTGGGGGACTCCTACCACATGTTGGGAAAAGGAGTTGTTGTCATTTTTATTTTATTTTTTTCAGGGTTCCAAAATTCACTGTTTATGCACCACACCCAGTGCTCCATGCAATATGTGCCCTCCATAACTCCCATTAACAGGCTTACCCAACCCTCTCCCCCCTCCCCTCAAAGCTCTCAGTTTGTTTCTCAGAGTCTCTCATGGTTTGTCTCCCCCTCCAATTTCCCCCCACTCACTTTTCCTCTTGATCACCCAGTGTCTTCTGTGTTATTCTTTATGCTCCACAATTAAGTGAAACCATATGAAAATTGACAATCTCTGCTTGAATTATTCCACTCAGGATTATCTCCTCCTGTCCCGTCCATGTTGATACAAACGTTGGGTATCCTTCCTTTCAGAAGGAAGCATAATACTCCATTGTAAAAATGGATCATATCTTCTTTATCCGTTCATCCACTGAAGGTCATCTTGGTTCTTTCCAATGTTTAATGACTGTGGCCATTGCTGCTATAAACATTAGGGTACAGATGTCCCTTCTTTTCACTGCATCTGTATCTTAGGGGTAAATACTCAGTAGTGCAATTGCAGGGTCAATTTTAATTTCTTAAGGAGTCTCCACACTGTATCCCAAAGTAGCTGCACCAACTAGCATTCTCACCAATAGTGTAAGAGGGTTCCCCATTCTCCACATCCTCTCCAACACTTCTTGTTTATTGCCTTCTTAATTTTGGCCATTCTAACTGTGTAAGGTGGTATCCCAATGTGCTTTTGATTTGAATCTCCCTGATGGCTAATGATGATGAACATTTTCTCATGCATCTGTTTGCCATTTGTATGTCTTCTTTGGAGAAGTGTCTGTTCATGTCTTCTGCACATTTTTGACATGATTATCTGTTTTTTGTGTGTTGAGTTTGAGGAGTTCTTTATAGATCTTGGATATCAGCCCTTTATCTGTAATGTCATTTGTGAAAATCTTCTCCAATTCCGTGGGTTGTCTCTTCATTTTGACTGTTTCCTTTGCTGTGCAGAAACTTTTGATCTTGATGAAGTCCCCAAAGTTCATTTTTGCTTCTGTTTCCTTTGTCTTTGGGGACATGTCTTGAAAGAATTTGCTGTGGCCAGTGTCCAAGAGGTTACTGCCTATGTTCTCCTCTAGGATTTTGATAGATTCCTGCCTCACGTTGAGGTCGTTTGTCCATTTCGAATTTATCTTTATGTATGGTATAAGAGAATGGTTGAGTGTCATTCTTCCATACATAGCTGTCCAATTTTTCCAGCACCATTGATTGAAGAGGCTGTCTTTTTCCACTGTGTATATTACTCTGCTTTGTCAAAGATTTTTTGACCATAGAGTTGATGGTCCATATCTGGGCACTCTACTCTAATCCACTGGTCTACAAGTCTTTTTAACCCACTGAGTCCCCCAGGTGCCCCTTTTAAGCTATTATTTAAAAGTAGAGTCATTCTTTTTTTGTTAAGAATTTATTTATTGTTTATTTGACAAATAAAGATCACAAGTGGACGGAACACAGGCAGAGGGTTAGGGTTAGACGTCGTTGGGGTCAGGGTTAGCGTAAGGCTTAGGGTAGGGGTCAGGGTTAGGGTTAGCTTCATGGTTAGGTTTAGGGTCAGGCTCACAGTAGGGTCACGGTTAGCGTTACGCTCAGAGTCAGGGCCAGGGTCAGTGTTAGGGTGACGGGTAGGTTTAGGGTCAGGTTCAGGGTCATGCTCAGGTTTAGGGTCAGGTTCAAGTTTTGGTTTTGGGGCAAGGTTCATGTCAGGGTCAGGGTTAGGTTTGGGACAGGTTTAGTGTCAGGGTTAGGGTTAGGTCAGCTTTATGTTTAGGTTCTGTTTTATGAGTAGGTTCAAAATCAGGGTTAGATTTAGGGTTACGATTCTGTTCAGAATCACGGTTTGGGTCAGAGTTAGGTTTACAGTCAAGGTTAGGGTCAGTGTTAAGGTCAAAGCCAGGGTCAGGTTTAAGATTAAAGACTGACATAGGCAAAGTTCAGAGTTAGGTTTATGATCAGGGTCAGGGACAGGGTCAGGTTATTGTTAAAGTGGGGTTATGTTTAGGGTTAGAGATATGTTGAAGGTTAGGGTTAGACCGGGTTAGGGTCAGTGTCAGGGATAATGTTTTAGGGTTAGGTTCAGCGTTAGGTTTCGGGTCAGGGCCCGTGTTAGTGTCAGGGTCAGGGTTACGTTTAGGGTTAGAGTTAGGGTCAGGCTCCCATTCAGTGTCAGGGTTAGTGTTAGGGTAGGGTCAGCATCACTGTTAGGGTCAGGGTAAGGTTTATGGTCTTTGGCTGGGTCAGGGTCAGGGTGAAGACTAGGACCAGAGACAGCTTTACGGTCAATATCATGTATTGGTTTAAAGTCCACATTCGGGTCAGGGACAGGGTTATGTGGAGGTCAGTGTTAGTGTCATGGTTACGATTAGGGTCAGGGTCAGGGTCATGTTCTGGTGAAGTTCAGGGCCAGGGTCAGGTTTAGGGTCAGGCTTTGGTTTAGGGTCAATGTTTGTTTCAGTGTAACAGTTAGGTTTTGTCGGTAAGGTTTGGGATTCGGGTTAGGGTTAGAGTTAGTATTAGGGTTATGGTTAGGGGTAGTGATAGCGTAAGGTCAGGGTTAGGGGTTTGGTTTAGGGTAGGGGTTAGTGTTAGGGTCATGGTCAGCATTAGGTTTATGTTCAGGGTCCGTAGAGGGTCATGGTTAGAGTTTATTTAGGTTTAGGATTAGCGTCAGGCTCACAGTCACGGTCAGGGATAGGGTTAGGGTCAGGGTTAGGTCAGCGTCAGGGTTAGGATTAGGGTCAGGGTCAGGATCATGGTTAGGTATGAGTCATAGTTACGGTAATGTCAGAGTTAGGTTTAGGTTCAGGGTCCACATCAGGGTCAGTGTCAGGCTTAGGTTTAGGTTCAGGGTTCAGGTCAGGATCACAGTCAGGTTCAGGGTCATGGTCATGGTCAGGGCTTGGGTGAGGGTTTGGGGCAGGCTCACAGTCAGTGTCAGGGTCAGTGTTATTGGTTAATCTTAGTGTTAGCTGCGCTCCTGAGTATGGATCCATCCCTTCAGGGTCTCAGGATAAACCCTGGGCAGAAGGGTGTAGACCCTACACCCGATCCCACTTAACCACCCTTAAACTGGGGTGTGAACATGACTTGCCCACCAGACATCTAACCCCTCATCAGCCTGATCCTGCTTGGGGCATCTCCACCCACGATGGCATGGCCAGGTCTTCTTTACACACAGACACACAGACACCTAGAGGCACACACATGCACACAACACACACACACACACACTCACAGAGAGAGAGACGGGGAGGAAACCTAGGGCTACACCGGTTGATCAGAAGGTGTGGACTCTCAGACTCTAAGCCCCCTGGTGTCCCCTTTGATATTATTAGCCAAAGGGCCTGAGGCGTTGGGGAAACCCAAAATGACCTGTAAGGGAGGGGACATGTCTGGCGGGTGAAATCTCTTCTCCCTGCATCCTCTCAGCTAGAGTACAGCAGAAGAACATGTCGCTTCCTTTAGGATGTGCCTAGAAATGAGCTGGGCATGGCGGTTTTCTCTGTAATGGGGTGCCTGGATACGTGGGTTCCAATTCCGTTGGGCCCTGTCTTCAGGGAAGTGAGGTCACCACTGCCTGGGGGTTCCTTACCAAACTTTCTGCTTCACCAGAGCTCCCTGAGCTGCCGGTACCCAAGCTGCTCAAAGCTCACACACCACTCAATGCAGTGCCCATCCAGTGACCCCCATACAGCCTCCCGCTGCCCCTGGAGGGCTGGGTGCAGCTGTTGTCCCTGCTGAGGGAACAGAGCTGGGTTTAGACCAGGTTAGTGTTAGGGTTAGGGTTAAGAAAGACTTAGGGTCAGGGTTAGAGTTAGACGTCGTTGGGGTCAGGGTTAGCATAAGGCTTGTGTAGGAGTCAGGGTTAGGGTTAGGATCATGGTTAGGTTTAGGGTCAGGCTCACAGTAGGGTCAGGGTTAGCGTTACGCTCAGATTTAGGGTCAGGGTCAGTGTTATGTTGACAGTTAGGTTTAGGGTCAGGTTCAGGGTCATGGTCAGGTTTAGGGTCAGTTTCAAGTTTTGGTTTTGGGGCAAGGTTCATGTCAGGGTCAGGGTTAGGTTTGGGACAGGTTTAGTGTCAGGGTTAGGGTTAGGTCAGCTTTATGTTTAGGTTCTGTTTTATGAGTAGGTTCAGGATCAGGGTTAACTTTAGGTTTACGATTCTTTTCGGAATCACGGAGTGGATCAGAGTTAGGTTTACAGTCAGGGTTAGGGTCAGTGATAAGGTCAAGGCCAGGCTCAGGTTTAAGGTTAAGGTCTGACATAGGCAAAGTTCACAGTTAGGGTTATGATCAGGTTCAGGGAGAGGGTCAGGTTTATTGTTAAACTGAGGTTAGGGTTCGGGTTAGAGGTAGGTTGAGGGTTAGGGTTAGACCGGGTTAGGGTCAGTGTCAGGGATAATTTTAGGGGTTAGTTTTAGGGTTAGGTTCAGCGTTAGGTTTCTGGTCAGGGCCTGTGTTAGTGTCAGGGTCAGGGTTACGGTTAGGGTTAGAGTTAGTGTCAGGCTCCCATTCAGTGTCAGGGTTATTGTTAGGGTGAGGGTCAGCATCTCTGTTAGGTTCAGCATTAGGTTTATGGTCTTTACCTGGGTCAGCGTCAGGGTGAAATCTAGGGCCCTGTCAGGATTACGGTCAAGATCAGGTATTGGTTTAAAGTCCACATTCGAGTCAGGGTCAGGGTTATGTAGTGGTAAGTGTTAGAATCATGGATAGGTTTAGGGTCAGGGCCAGAGTCAGGTTTATGGTCAGGGTCTGGTATAGGCAAAGTTCAGGGGTAGGGTCATGATCATAGTCAGGTATAGGGTCAGGGTTATTGTTAAAGTTTAGAGTTAGTGTTAGGGTTAGCGTTAGGTTGACTGTTAGGGTTAGAACTTGTTAGGGTCAGGGTCCGTGGTAGGGTTAGGGGTTAGTGTAAGTTTAGGTTCAGCGATAGGATTCGGGGTACGGCCCGGGTTAGTGTCAGGGTCTGGGTTACATTTAGGGTTAGAGTTAGGGTCAGGCTCACAGTCAGGGTCAGGTTTAGTGATCAGGTGAGGATGGAGGTCACTGTTAGGGTCAGGGTTAGGTTTATGGTCATGGTCTGGGTCAGGGTCAGGGTGAAGTTTAGCGCCAGTGTCCGGTTTAGGGTCAGGTTCAGGTATTGGTTTAAAGTCCACATTCGGGTCAAGGACAAAGTTATGTAGTTGTCAGTGTTAGTGTCATGGTTAGGATTAGGGTCAGGGTCAGGATCAGGTGAAGGTCAGGGCCACGGTCAGGTTTAGGGTCAGGCTTTGGTTTAGGGTTAATGTTCGGTTTAGTGTCACAGTTAGGTTTCGGCAGTAGGTTTTGGGATTGGGGTTTTGGTGAGAGTTAGAAGTAGGGTTATGGTTAGGGTTAGGGATAGACAGTGGAAGGTCAGGGTTAGGGTTTGGTTTAGGGTAGGGGTTAGTGTTAGGGTCAGTGTCATCGTTAGGATTAGGTTCAGGGTCCGTAGAGGGTCATGGTTAGAGTTATATTTAGGTTTAGGGTTAGCGTCAGGCTCACAGTCATGGTCAGGGGTAGGGTTAGGGTTAGGGTCAGGGTTAGGTCAGCGTCATGGTTAGGATTAGGGTCAGGGTCATGGTTAGGTATGAGTCATGGTTACGGTAATGTCAGAGTTACGTTTAGGTTCAGGGTCCACATCAGGGTCAGTGTCAGGCTTAGGTTTAGGATTAGGGTTCAGGTCAGGATCACAGTCAGGTCAGGGTCAGCGTCATGGTCAGGGCTTGGGTGAGGGTTTGGGGCAGGCTCACAGTCAGTGTCAGGGTCAGGTATTGTGCTTACTGTTAGTGTTAGCTTCGATCCTGGGTCATGGACCCATCCCTTCAGGGTCTCAGGAAAAACCCTAGGCAGAAGGGTGTAGACCCTACACCCGATCCCACTGAACCAGCATTAAACTTGGGTGTGAACATGACTTGCCCACCAGACATCTAACCCCTCATCAGCCTGATCCTGCTTGGGGCATCTCCACCCACGATGGCATGGCCAGGTGCTCTTTACACACAGACTCACAGACATACAGTCGAGCACACACACACACACACACACACACAGAGACGGGGAGGAGACCAAGGGCCATACCAGTCATCAGAAGGTGTGGGACTCTCTGACTCTGAACCTCCTGTGTCCCCTTTTGATTTTATTAGACAATGGGCCTGAGGTGTTGGGGAAACCCAAAATGACCTGTAAGGGAGGGGACATGTCTGGCGGGTGAAATCTCTTCTCCCTGCATCCTCTCAGCTAGAGTACAGCAGAAGAACATGTCGCTTCCTTTAGGATGTGCCTAGAAATGAGCTGGGCACGGCGGTTTTCTCTGTAATGGGGTGCCTGGATACGTGGGTTCCAATTCCGTTGGGTTCTGTCGTCAAGGAAGTGAGGTCACCACTGCCTGGGGACTCCTTACCGAACTTCCTGCTGCACCAGAGCTCCCTGAGCCGCCGGTCCCCAAGCTGCTCAAGGCTCACACTCCACTCAATGCAGTGCCCATCCAGGACTCCCGTACAGCCTTGCCCAGCCCCTGGAGGGCTGGGTGCAGCTGTTGTCCCCGCTGGAGGGAACACAGCTGGGTTAGGACCAGGTTAGTGTTAGGGTTAGGGTTAAGAAAGACTTAGGGTCAGGGTTAGAGTTAGACGTCGTTGGGGTCAGGGTTAGCGTATGCTTAGGGTAGGGGTCAGGGTTAGGGTTAGGTTCATGGATAGGGTTAGGGTCAGGCTCACAGTAGGGTCAGGGTTAGAGTTACGCTCAGAGTCAGGTTCAGGGTCAGTGTTAGGTTGACAGTTAGGTTTAGGGTCAGGTTCAGGGTCATGCTCAGGTTTAGGCTCAGGTTCAACTATTGGATTTGGGGCAAGGTTCATGTCAGGGTCAGGGTTAGGTTTAGGACAGGTTTAGTGTGAGGGTTAGGGTTAGGTCAGCTTTCTGTTTAGGTTCTGTTTTATGAGTAGGTTCAGGATCAGGGTTAGCCTTAGGGTTACAATTCTTTTCAGAATCACGGAGTGGGTCAGAGTTAGGTTTACAGTCAGGGTTAGGGTCAGTGATAAGGTCAAGGCCAGGGTCAGGTTTAAGGTTAAGGTCTGACATAGGCAAAGTTCACAGTTAGGGTTATGATCAGGGTCAGGGAGAGGGTCAGGATTATTGTTAAAGTGGGGTTAGGCATAGGGTTAAAGGTATTTTGAGGGTTAGGGTTAGACCGGGTTAGGGTCAGTGTCAGGGATAATGTTAGGGGTAGTTTTTTTAGGGTTAGGTTCAGCGTTAGGTTTCGGGTCAGGGCCCGTGTTAGTGTCAGGGTCAGGGTTACGGTTAGGGTTAGAGTTAGGGTCAGGGTCAGCGTCTCTGTTAGGGTCAGCATTAGGTTTATGGTCTTTACCTGGGTCAGGGTCAGGGTGAAGACTAGGGCGAGTGTCAAGATTATGGTCAAGATCAGATATTGGTTTAAAGTCCACATTCGGGTCAGGGTCAGGGTTATGTAGTGGTAAGTGTTAGAATCATGGTTAGGTTAGGGTCAGGGCCAGAGTCAGGTTTATGGTCAGGGTCTGGTATAGGCAAAGTTCAGGGGTAGGGTCATGGTCATAGTCAGGTATAGGGTCAGGGTTATTGTTAAAGTTTAGAGTTAGTGTTAGGGTTAGCGTTAGGTTGACTGTTAGGGTTAGAACTTGTTAGGGTCAGGGTCCATGGTAGGTTTAGGGGTTAGTGTTAGGGTTAGGTTCAGCGATAGGATTCAGGGTACGGCCCGTGTTAGTGTCAGGGTCTGGGTTACATTTAGGGTTAGAGTTAGGGTCAGGCTCACAGTCAGGGTCAGGTTTAGTGTTCAGGTCAGGGTCGGGGTCACTGTAAGGGTCAGGGTTAGGTTATCGTCATGGTCTGGGTCAGGATCAGGGTGAAGTTTAGCACCAGTGTCCGGTTTATGGTCAGGTTCAGGTATTGGTTTAAAGTCCACATTCGGGTCAAGGACAGGGTTATGTAGTTGTCAGTGTTAGTGTCATGGTTAGGATTAGGGTCAGGGTCAGTGTCAGGTTCAGGTGAAGGTCAGGGCCACGGTCAGGTTTAGGGTCAGGCTTTGGTTTAGGGTTCATGTTCCGTTCAGTTTCACAGTTAGATTTTGGCAGTAGGTTTTGGGATTGGGGTTTTGGTGACAGTTAGAAGAAGGGTTATGGTTAGGGTTAGGGATAGACAGCGGAAGGTCAGGGTTAGGATTTGGTTTAGGGTAGGGGTTAGTTATAGGGTCAGGGTCATCGTTAGGATTAGATTCAGGGTCCGTAGAAGGTCATGGTTAGAGTTATCTTTAGGTTTAGGGTTAGCATCAGGCTCACAGTCACGGTCAGGGGTAGGGTTAGTGTTAGGGTCAGGGTTAGGTCAGTGTCACGGTTAGGATTAGGGTCAGGGTCAGGGTCATGGTTAGGTATGAGTCATGGTTACGGTAATGTCAGGGTTAGGTTTAGGTTCAGGATCCACATCAGGGTCAGTGTCAGGCTTAGGTTTAGGATTAGGGTTCAGGGCAGGATCAGTCAGGTTCAGGGTCATGGTCATGGTCAGGGCTTGGGTGAGGGTTTGGGGCAGGCTCACAGTCAGTGTCAGGGTCAGGCTTAGTGCTTACTGTTAGTGTTAGCCCCGCTCCTGCGTCATGGACCCATCCCTTCAGGGTCTCAGGATAAACCCTGGGCAGAAGGGTGTAGACCCTATAACCGATCCCACTTAACCACCCTTAAACTGGGGTGTGAACATGACTTGCCCACCAGACATCTAACCCCTCATCAGCCTGATCCTGCTTGGGGCATCTCCACCCATGATGGCATGGCCAGGTCCTCTTTACACACAGACACACAGACACCCAGAGGCGCACACACACACACACACACACACACACATGCACACACACACAGACACACAGAGACGGGGAGGAGACCTAGGGCTACACTGGTAGTTCATAAGGTGTGCGCCTCTCTGACTCTGAGCCCCCTGGTGTGACCTTTTGGTTTTATTAGCCAAAGGGCCTGAGGCGTTAGGAAAATCTGATATGACCTGCCACGTAGGGCACGTGTCTGGAGGGCCAGCTCTCTTCTCCTGCATCCTCTTGGCTTCAATACAGCAGAAGAACATGTCGCTTCCTTTAGGATGTGCCTAGAAATGAGCTGGGCAGGGGGGTTTTTTCTCTGTAATGGGGTGCCTGGATACGTGGGTTCCAATTCCGTTGGGCTCTGTTGTCAGGGAAGCGAGTTCACCACTGCCTGGGGGCTCCTTACCAAACTTCCTGCTGCACCAGAGCTCCCTGAGCCGCCGGTCCCCAATCTGCTCAGGGCTCACACTCCACTCAATGCAGTGCCCATCCAATGACCCCCATACAGCCTCCCACCATCCCCTGGGAGGCCTGGGTGCAGCTGTTGTCCCCGCTGAGGGAACGGAGCTGGGATTAGACTAGGTTAGTGTTAGGGTTAGGGTTTCGAAATATTTAGGGTCAGGGTTAGGGTTAGACGTTGTTGGCGTCAGGTTTAGCGGATGCCTTAGGGTAGGGATCTCTTTTAGGGTTACGTTCATGGTTAGGATTAGGGACAGGCTCACAGTAGGATAAGGGTTAGTGTTATGGTCAGAGTCAGGGTCAGTGTTAGGGTGACGGTTAGTTTTAGGGTCAGTTTAAGGGTTATGGTCAGATTTAGGTTCATGTTTCGTTTGGGGGTAAGGTTCATGTCAGGGACAGGGTTAGGTTTGGGACAGGTTTAGTGTCAGGGTTAGGGTGAGGGTCAGGGTTAGGTTCATGGTTATAGTAAGGTCAACTTTATGTTTAGATTCTGTTTTATGAGTAGGTTCAGGATCAGGGTTAGCTTTAGGGTTACTAATCTGTTCAGGATCACGGATTGGGTCAGTGTTAGGTTTACAGTCAGGGTTAGGGTCAGTGTTAAGGTCAAGGCCAGGGTCAGTTTTAAGGTTAAGTACTGACATAGGCAAAGTTCAGAGTTAGGGTTAGAGTTAGTTTCAGGCTCACATTCAGTGTCAGGGTTAGTGTTAGGTCAGGGTTAGATCAGCATCAGGGTTAGGATTACGGTCAGGGTCTCGGTCATGGTTAGGTATTAGTCATATTTACGGTAATGTCAGAGTTAGGTTTAGGTTCAGGGTCCACATCAGGGTCCTTGCCAGGCTTAGGTTTTGTTTTGGGTTCAGGTAAGGATCACACTCAGGGTCTGGGTCAGAGTCAGGGTCAGGGCTTGGGTTATGGTTTGGGGCAGGCTCACAGTCAGTGTCAGGGTCAGGCTTAGTGGTTACTGTTAGGGTTAGCCCAGCTCCTGAGTCATGGACCCATCCATTCAGGGTCTCACGATATACCCTGGGCAGATGGGTGTAGACCCTACAACCAATCCCACTTAAGCAGCCTTAAACTGGGGTGTGAACATTACTTACGCACCAGACATCTAACCCTCATCAGCTCATCCTGCTTGGGGGATCTCCACCCACGATGGCATGGCCAGGTCCTCTTTACACACAGACACCCAGAGGCACACACACACACACACACACACACACACAGACACACACACACACACACACACGCAGAAACAGGGAGGAGACCTAGGGCTACTCCCATAGGTCAGAAGGTGTGGGACTCTCTGACTCTGAGCCCAGTGGTGTCACATTTTGATTTTATTAGCCAAAGGGCCTGCGATGTTGGGGAAACATGATATGACCTGCCAGGGGAGGGGACGTTGTCTGGCGGGCGAGCTCACTTTTCCCTGTATCCTCTGGGCTTCAGTACAGTAGAAGAACATGTCGCTTCCTTTAGGATGTGCCTAGAAATGATCTGCACAGGAGGTTTTCTCTGTTATGAGGTGCCGTGATACGTGGGTTCCAATTGCATTGGGCTCTGTTGTTAGGGAAGTGAGGTCACCACTGCCTGGGGGCTCCTTACCGAACTTCCTGCTGCACCAGAGCTCCCTGAGCCGCCGGTACCCAAGCTGCTCAAGGCGCACACTCCACTCAATGCAGTGCCCATCCAGTGACCCCCATACATCCTCTCCCCAGCCCCTGGGAGGCCTGGGTGCAGCTGTTGTCCCCGCTGGAGGGAACAGAGCTGGGTTTAGACCAACTTAGTGTTAGGGTTAGGGTTAAGAATGACTTAGGGTCAGGGTTAGGGTTAGACATCTTTGGGGTCAGGGTTAGCATAAGGTTTAGGGTGGGGTCAGGGTTAGGGTTAGGTTCATGGTTAGGTTTAGGGTCAGGATCACAGTAGGGTCAGGGTTAGCGTTACGGTCAGAGTCAGGCTCAGGGTCAGTGTTAGGCTGATGGTTAGGTTTAGGGTCAGGTTCAGGGTCATGGTCAGTTTTAGGGTCAGGTTCAAGTTTTGGTTTGGTGGCAAGGTCATGTCAGGTCAGGGTTAGGTTTGGGACAGGTTTAGTGTCAGGGTTAGGGTCAGGGTCAGGGTTAGGTTCATGGTTATGGTAAGGTCAGCTTTATGTTTAGGTTCTGTTTTATGAGTAGGTTCAGGATCAGGGTTAGCTTTACGGTTACTAATCTGTTCAGGCTCACGGATTGGGTCAGAGTTAGGTTTACAGTCAGGGTTAGGGTCAGTGTTAAGGTCAAGGCCAGGGTCAGATTTAAGATTAAGTCTGACGTAGGCAAAACTCAGAGTTAGGGTTATGATCAGGTACAGTGAGAGGGTCAGGATAATTGTTAAAGTGGGGTTATTGTTAGGGTTAGAGATAGGTTGAGGGTTAGGATTAGATCGTGTTAGGGTCAGTATCAGGGATAATGTTAGGGGTTAGTTTTAGGGTTAGGTTCAGCGTTAGGTTTCGGTTCAGGGCCCGTGTTAGTGTCAGGGTCAGGCTTACGTTTAGGGTTAGAGTTACGTTCAGGCTCACATTCAGTGTCAGGGTTAGTGTTAGGGTCACGGTTAGATCAGCATCAGGGTTAGTATTAGGGTCAGGGTCTGGGTCATGGTTAGGTATTAGTCATATTTACGTTAATGTCAGAGTTAGGTTGAGGTTTAGGGTCCACATCAGGGTCCTTGCCAGGCTTAGGTTTTGTTTTGGGTTCAGGTAAGGATCACACTCAGGGTCAGAGTCAGGGTCAGGGCTTGGGTTAGGGTAGGGCCAGGTTCACAGTCAGTGTCAGGGTCAGGGTTAGTGGTTTTTGTTAGGGTTAGCCCTGCTCCTGAGTCATGGACCCATCCATTCAGGGTCTCTGGAAAAACCCTGGTCAGAAGGGTGTAGACCCTACAACCGATCCCACTTAAGCAGCCTTAAACTGGGGTGTGAACATGACTTACCCACCAGACATCTAACCCCTCATCAGCTCATCCTGCTTGGGGCACCTCCTCCCACGATGGCATGGCCAGGTCCTCTTTACACACAGACACACAGACACCCAGAGGCACACACACACACAAAAAAAAAAAAAAACCACACACACACACACGCAGAGACAGGGAGGAGACCTAGGGCTACTCACATAGATCAGAAGGTGTGGGACTCTCTGACTCTGAGCCCCCTGGTTTCACATTTTGATTTTATTAGCCAAAGGGCCTGCGGCGTTGGGGAAACCTGATATGACCTGCCAGGGAGGGGACTGTCTGGCGGGCGAGATCACTTCTCCCTGTATCCTCTGGGCTTCAGTACAGTAGAAGAACATGTCGCTTCCTTTAGGATGTGCCTAGAAATGATCTGCACAGGGGGTTTTCTCTGTTATGGGGTGCCGTGATACGTGGGTTCCAATTGCATTGCGTTCTGTCGTCAGGGAAGTGAGGTCACCACTGCCTGAGAGCTCCTTACCAAACTTCCTGCTCCACCAGGGCTCCCTGAGCCGCCGGTACCCAAGCTGCTCAGGGCTCACACTCCACTCAATGCAGTGCCCATCCAGTGACCCCCATACAGCCTCCTCTCAGCCCCTGGGAGGCCTGGGTGTAGCTGTTGTCCCCGCTGGAGGGAACAGAGCTGGGTTTAGACCAGCTTAGTGTTAGGGTTAGTGTTAAGAAAGATGTAGGGTCACGGTTGGGGTTAGACGTCTTTGGGGTCATGGTTAGCGAAAGGCTTAGGGTAGGGGTCAGGGTTAGGGTTAGGTTCATGGTTAGGTTTAGGGTCAGGATCACAGTAGGGTCAGGGTTAGCGTTACGGTCACAGTCAGGGTTTGGTTCAGTGTTAGGCTGACGGTTCGGTTTAGGTGCAGGCAGGGTCATGGTCAGATTTAGGGTCAGGATATAGTATTTGGTTTGGGGGCAAGGTTCATGTCAGGGTCAGGGTTAGGTTTGGACAGGTTTAGTGTCAGGGTTAGGGTCAGGGTCAGGGTTAGGTTCATGGTTACGGTAAGGTCCGCTTTATGTTTATGTTGTGTTTTCATGAGTAGGTTCTGGATCAGGGTTAGCTTTACGGTTACGATTCTGTTCAGGATCACGGATTGGGTCAGAGTTAGGTTTACAGTCAGGGTTAGGGTCAGTATTAAGGTCAAGGCCAGCTTTAGGTACGGACGGGGGTGTGTGCCAACTGTACCAGTTGTACAACTGACTGTGTAGTGGCTGAAATTGAGAAACTGGGGTGAAAGTATTAAGAGGCTCTAATGATTGTGAAAGAGACAAGATTCAAACAATTACCATGTACACACAAGACAAACTATGCAGATGACTGCTCAGTACGGAAGTAATTCAGAGTGTTACACTGTGGCATCAGCTGACCCAGACCCAGAAGATTGCTGGAGTTCCCATCATGGACATCTCTAACCATATAGACGACACTGAGCGAATGCCAGATGATGATGGAGCCCCTCACTCCTATGACTTAATAGAGTTCCTCAGCTCTCCTTTACCAACTTTTCCTGTTGCCAGTTCATACAAGCAATTCTCCTTACCCAGTTCCTCTGTTCTGAGCTATGGCTAAAGACACTCATTTTTTTATGTTTTGAAACTGATTATCTTGTACCATTTTACTTTTTGTTGCATCTTTTTATAAATCAGATGACCGCTCACAAGACAAAAAAAAAAAAAAAAGGAATGGAAAAGATCAAAAGGGAGGGCAACAACAACAACAAAAAAACTGTTCTTTTTTGCTGGGAACCCTTCTTACAAGTGCCAATCAGATAAACTATATCTGATGTTACATCGTCACAACTCCTCTATCATCAGGGAAAGTAGTTCACATAAGAAAATATCTCTATAAAATGAGTTACAGGCTTACATTCCATATTTGGCTAATTACAATTTCATTACGATGTCTGTCTCAAACTGATGAGGAAGAGAATGGAATCTTGTCATCAAGACGTGACATCGAACTAAGAACCCACAGGGTAATCACTCAGCTCCTGTGATACAAGGACAGCTCCTGGGGATGGGTGACCCTGGGCAACAGTGGCTGACCTGCAGGCCTGCATATATCTGCCATCTGTCACTCTTCCCCCTTCCTCCTCTGTCAGCTGCTATCTCCAGCCACCGTCAACAAAGTCCACCTCAAACAGCCATCACTTCCCTCTGGTCCCATTTACCGTAGCTAAGCTCCAGGCCAGGCATCCAGATCACCAGCCCTGTGGGAACTTCTTCTAAGGTAAGAGGTGGCCCTATTGGTGAAATGCAGGTGCCAAGGCATGCGGACATTGTGCCATCTTCTGCGCTATTCTTAATGTTCTGATTGTCCCACTTCCCTCAGTTCCCACCTGTGGCCTCTGGAAAGGAACATATTACAGTAGGATTTCCAAGGACTGATGCGTGGGGGTCAGGAGATCTGACCTGTGATTGGCCCCAACTAGCTGTGTGGCTTTAAAGGAAGTCATCACACCTCAGGCCTCAGTTTCCTTATCTGCAAGCCAGGATGGACTAGAGTCTTTTCAGAGGAGCTGGCAAAGATCACATAGATAAGCACCACCTCATTATACTAACAAGCAAACAGAAGGCCAGAGGCGAGTGATTTGCCCCAAGTCAGACATAAGCAGGCAGAGAGCAGAGCCGAGGATGGGACCCACATCTGCAGGTCACAGCTAATCAGCCAGCACAGTACAAACAGATCTGAGCAGCTGCTCATTCTTCCCCTTTTCCGTTTTGTCCATCAGAATGCATGCTCCCTGCAAACAAGGACACACAGGACCTGCTGCCTGTCTCAAAATTCCCAGTTCACCCAATTAGAACAGGGAAGAGCCTCAAGGATTGCCCCCCCCCACCCCCACACACAGTTCTTTTACCTATGGAACATGAGGGTACATACATTCACCGTCCAGAGGGCTCCTGCCTTCACTTCTCATGGAAAAGGTCTTCATGTGCCTACCCGGGGTGCCAACGAAGCCACAAGTTCCAGAGAGGAACTGACACAGAGAATTTCAAAGGAGGCAGACTGGCTCAGCACAGAAACAACAGTCTACCAAGGAAAACTACCCCATGGGGGACTGATTCTCTTTGAAATATGTTCGAGTGCGTGGGAAAATGGTTTTTCAAGAGCTGGTGGACTGACCAGTCACCTGGTACATACAAGATCACATCCGCATTCTGACAAGAGTGGCTTGCCTGCAGTGTAGACCAGGGGCCAGAAAGACAAGGAAGGCACATGGAGACTGGGTGAGAAGCTTCTACGGTGTGATGGCAAGGGCGCACTGCAAAGGTACGAGAAGAGATAGAAAGATGTATATGGACTCAAGAGGTTTAGGAAGCGAAATCCACAGGACTTGGTGTGACAGACTAGATTTGGGAAAGGTGACAGAGTAGGAGTTGACTTCTGGTTTCCCGACTCCAGGCTAAACGGATGAAGTGTTTACTGAGAGAGGCAATAGAATAAGAAAGGTGGTTTTCAGTGGAGGAGGTGCTCATGAATTCCGTCTTGAACCTGATGAGTCTGAGGGGCCACAGACACATCCGAGAAGAAAGGTCAGCAAGTCCGATACACAGAACTGGTACTCAGGAGGTGTGTGGGCCAGAGACAGGAATCTGCCTGACCTGCTGATAGGTGGTCATGAAGCTGCACAAAAGGTCATCTAGGGAAAGAAAGGAACACGGGGCTGAGCCCATAATTAGAATTCAGTGGCTACCAGGAGCATGACTTTGCACAGGAAACACATCAGAGAGGTAGAAGAAAGACAGGAAGCAATGCAGAGTATTTGGTCTACTGCGATGTCGAGTAAGGAGACAGAGAAAGGTCGGGTGTGCTGACTTAGAAACAGTTTTGGTAAGAACTCTTTAGTGGAACAACAGGGCCTGAAGGGTGGAAGGTG
The DNA here is from genome assembly GCF_011764305.1 of Mustela putorius furo. Lineage (NCBI taxonomy): Eukaryota > Metazoa > Chordata > Mammalia > Carnivora > Mustelidae > Mustela > Mustela putorius. The sequence continues at coordinate 86,433 of NW_025422191.1, read as the reverse complement.
GGAAAGTCAAGTCAACCCCTGCACTGGCTGTGATGTGCGACAGTGACAGGGCAATACCTAGAGGTGGGGCAGTAAAGTGGGAGAGAATCAAACAGGAGCGCATGATGGGAAGGAGTGAAGGGGAGAGGATCCTCGCAGGCTCCTGGAAGGGCGGGAGGGCATGGACTCTGAGCCAGAGTGGAGACTGAACCCAAGGAGGAAGGAGAGCCCCTCCCCGTACCAGGCGAGGAGGAGAAGGGGACAAATACAAGAATGGGATCATGATCAGCAGGATGGAGGAGGTCCCGTGGGATGGCTGCTAATTTTTCTGTACGACTGGAGATGAAGTCATATGTTGAGATGGAAGAGGAAGGCTACATGTGATGTCAATAGCACACCCATGTAAATGGTCTAATTTATCTGTTATGCCACTTTCTCCCCCTACTACCAATACCTTATGTCCTGCTCATCTATTATTTGGCTGTCAACCCAAAGGATTTTCATATTTCTAAGCCGACAAAGTATGATGTTGCCAGTGCCTCTGCCCAAGGTGACCCTTCCCCATATGCCATTCCTGCACTTTGATCACCTACCTCTTTTGCATATCTTTTCCCTTCTATTTCTCATTAGATATCATAAACATGACTTTTTAAGTAGTCTCCTGCCACCAGTCAGCTCGAACTCAACAGATATGACCATGCAACTTCCTGCTGTAAACCTGACTGCAGCTCTACCGTGAAGACTGCATCAACGTGGACCCCTCAATGTATACAGTGTCCAAGGTGCAACCCGCAGCCCCACCCCATCTCCCTTTCTACCATCTCAGTCTCATTCCAAAATGTGCCAAACAAGACACCTATGTAGAAATACAACCCCGACAGCAAGCTCTCCACTCATTTCTGCCTCAGAACTGTAACTTAACAAAACATCTCTCTGACGGAAACACAAATTGCATATAACCTTTATCTCCAGCTCCCACATAGAAGATCAATACCACTTTACACAGAACAGCTGTTCCATGTATTTTCCTTCTATGTATGAAGGGGTCACGTTCATTAACACTACAAATTGTACATTATATTCAGAAATGTCAGAGCCTTGAAATAATATGGAATTGCTGGCATTCTAGCCACTTTCCCAGTTTGCTCTCTTCCTACCTCTAAGTCCTACTTTAGAAGTGCTATTTTGAGATTTCTATTTTCCGAAGCTGCTTTGACCAAAGGCATTCTGTCAGCTCAGAGTGAGAAAGATGGCGGGGCGAGGAGGTGCGAGAAAATGCTAGTGTTAGGCCCAAAGAAAGCCTGACTAAGTCCAAAGTCAGACAAGCTAAAGAGACTTCCGTGCTTTGAGGATCTTTAAGTCTGTGTGTGTGCCTTTTCTTCTTCCAATGACCTCTCTCCTCATCACGTGTCCTTCATTAACAAAAGGTTTCTGGATCCGAGAATTCACTCTGTGCTCTCCTTCAGACACTCCATTCAATTTACACCTTTTATTACAGTGGCTTAACATCACCATACAAGAACAAGAGTACAATATACCTTCGTCTAGGCATCCCTACATATTAAAAATGATATGGCCACACCGCAGAGGATTCAGACATAAGCACTTTTAAAGCCAGAGTTTGGGAGATGTGATCTGAATGCAAGTATCAAAAAGGAACTAGCTGGTTAACCCAAAAAAGAAAAAAACATATTATGACTTGAAGCCATAAAAAAAGTAAGAAATTGAAACTCTTTTCAGAATTTTAGGTACCTACAGAGCCAAAACTTTTTAACACTGAAACCAGCTACTAAATCCCAATCCTTAGAAATTAAACATATACGTTTTGATAGTTTAAGTACAGACCCAGAGGGATACAGAAAACAGATCAAGCTCCTCTTGGCTCTGATTCAAACCTTGGGACATTTTCAAGGCTATGTCTGATGAACCTTTCCTGTCAGTAAAGTCTTTTCAGTTTAAATTTCTATTCTGTAAGTTTATGTCCTACAGTTATCTGCTGCCAGCTTCAGGCTGACCTCACCAAGAGAAGTAGGGCAACTTTAGAAAAGGAGCTTGGTATGCTTTGTAGTACTGGACCAGAACCAGTAAAGAGAGTACAGTCTTTCAGATTTCTCATTCCGGGAGCTTAAGATGAAAGTCAGGCATAAACGTTAGGTTAAGTGCCTTTTTGGACCCAATTCCTGGTAAGTACGTGCGTTCAGAGATGTGTTCAACGCACAGTCGCTCAGCTTCTAGGCACAAGGCACTGGGAGGCTTCTGTCAGGCCGGGGGGGCGGCGCGGTCTGACTGTGCCGCACGGTACCAGAGGCGGGTCCTATGGGTCCGGGGCTTTTACGTTTAGCTCAAAACCACTTGCCCTGAACTTTCAGAGCTTTTCATTCAATGTGCACGATTTCACAGGAGTGCTTTCTCCAGGCTGCACCTAGCCCACCCGAGGCCAAGAGACTCACTGCGAAGTGCAGTGAGGTCCCCGCCGAGGACCCGTCCGGGGCGGGGACAGCCCTAGAAGCCCGCAGGAGAAGCCCGAGGAGAGGCCCCGGAGGGCCAAGGAGGGCAGGCCACCCACGGCCCGGCTCCGGGGAGCAGAGCCCAGCCGTGCACCTTCATGAACTCGTCCTTGTCGAAGCAGAGCGAGTCCGGCCCCTTGGGCAGGTTCATCCTACTTCTCTCCATCCCGCCAACCGCCGCCTCTCAGCACCGACACTCGAGGGAGAAGGAAAGGTAGGAGGCTGCGCTCCCCGACGCTACCGGTGAAGCCACAGCGTTTCCACCCCACAGAAGGCACCGCTTCCTCCAACATGGCAGCGCCCCCGACCGGCCAATGAAAGAGGACGCCGCGGCCCGCCTCCGCCTGCCTCAGCCAAGAGAGAAGCGCACATGCCCTACCTTGGAGCCAGCAGGTGATGCTGCCCCCGTGCGGCGGAGGGCGACACTACAACCTCGCCTACGTTTCTGCAGGGCAGCCCCAACGCTGTTGATGCCGGGTGAGTGGGAGAAGGGAGGGCGGGGAGGGTCAGGGGCGCTCCCTCCCCCACCTCGCCCTTTCCCTCGGAAAATCGGCCTGCGAACCTCTTTCAGGACCTTCTCCCGAGATTGTCCCGGGGGAAGCATAGCCGTGGCAGGATGCTGGCCCTTTACTTCTGCGGCCGGTTGTCCAGAGAGGGGGGCACGTCCGGGTGTCAGGCCTCCAGTCTCTGGGCGCCGCCGCTGCAGCCGCCTGGGCGCGGAGGCCTCTGTGGGAACCCGGCTTCCGCCCTTAGCCCCGGCACCCACCCGCGAGCGTGGCTTCTCCCCCGCTGAGCTTGGCTCCAGCGATCTGTAGGGAGGAAGGTGGTCAGCTGGCAGCCTCGGGTCGTCTGGGCCGCTCCCAGCTCCACTTCAGCTCAGCTGCGGGGCGGCCACAAGTTTAGGTTCTCAGAGCTCTTAAAGAGTCACTTCGCTACCGGCCGGCCAACAAAACGCAGCCGACAAGTAGATGTGCGAGCATGTTTATGTCCAGTCCGCTCTAGAATGGGCGGAATCGTGTGTTTGTGGCTAGCGTTGGTTCCATCGCCACACCTGCCCCCAATTTCCGAGACCCCCTCCTCCTCCTGCCATCCACCCCACATTTATTTTGAGATTTTTCTTTCCTCTTCTCTTGCTCTTTCTCCCACTGTCCTCCCCTTTAGTGGGAATGTCATGGTCAAATGATGATTCATTTCTCTTTTTTTTCTCCGTGAGACTCTGACAGCTCAAACCACAGATCTCACGCGCGCCCTTCAGGCTGCAGCTTTGCTGTAATAGCCCAGGCCTGGGCTGCCCCTCCCAATGCTGTGATCCTCCAGAGATAGCATGAGCAGTCCTTAGAAAGGGATGGGACACAGCAAGACAATGGCTTACAGTGAGTCTTGCATTCGAGTCAATCCAAACGGGAAACTGGTCACTTTTTAAAAAAAATGTGAGTACAGGGACGCCTGGGTGGCTCACTTGGTTAAGCAGCTGCCTTCGGCTCAGGTCATGATACCAGCATCCTCAGATCGAGTCCCACATTGGGCTCCTTGCTCAGCAGGGAGCCTGTTTCTCCCTCTGCCTCTGCCTGCCATTCTGTCTGCCTGTGCTCGCTCTCTCCCCCCCTCTCTAATAAATAAATAAATAAAAATCTTTAAAACCTTAGTACAGAATCTGAAACAATACATTCCCTAGCAGTGGGCCTGGCAAGGCCTTGTTTAGGAAAACGTTCCCAGTCAATATCCAGAGACTATGACAGGTAGGATGAGAGCTGGAATCTTATTTGGAGAATCAGAATAAATTGCCAGGGGAGCAACTATGAAAGTGCATTCTATGCCCTGTTGTGGTCATTTGGATATAGGGAATGAAAGCCTCATTATTTGGTCTTTGTTTGTTTACTCTTATTATGAAAATTCTCAAACATACACCAAAGTGTGTAGAGCAGAAGGATCCCAGCCCTTCCGAGTACTTATCACTCTGCTTCCCCAACTGTTTCATAGGCCCTCCTCCTTCTACTGCCCCCAAAGTGCCTGTATTTTTGTTTTTGGGAGAGAGGGGAGGTCTGGAATATATTTTAAAGTAAATCCCAAACATCACATCATTCCCTGCTCCCCAAATACCTTGGTTTACACATCAAAGAAGGAGGAGGAAGAGGTGGAGGAGGGGAAGACTGATAAGGAGGAGGGATGAAGAAGAGAGATTTCCGCACAGGCCCACTATGCCAGAATCAATAGGTCTAATAAGCTATTCTGATTGGCTCTGAGAGGCATGACTTTTAGCCTCTCAGACTTTTAGGGCCACAGTGCTAATAAGCGACAAGGGCAAACAGGCAGCGCAAACAGCAAGGCCCACACTCATCACCAAGGCACCGAGGGGGGGTGGCAAGGGTGCCAGACCGACGGAACAAAGTTGTCTGGGAACCCCACCTGCCCTAGAAGTCCAGATGAGCGAGTAGTTGAACTGTTTTTTGCCTTCATTGTCATTCTTTTCTGAAATTATTGCCGGCCTTTGGTAAAGACATGAACCTGAGCTTGTGCAGCCTGGGGTACTGATCTTGGGGTTGCTGAAGAGAGTAGGTGCCAACAAAGAATGAAAATCCCTGCTGCCTGTTCTCCTTCCGAGAGTCAGGAGGGAACAGTCAAGACCCCATACAGTTCACTGCCACGTGGAGCCCTGGCTGTGGCAGTGGCGTGGCCCACCAAAGCCAGGAGCAACAGGCAAGACCCCAGACCCCAAATGCTAATGGAACACCCTGGGGAGGATGAAGGAAAGGCAGAGAGTCAGCGGAAACCTTCCCAAAGGACATTTCCCTCAGTTTCATCTGGGAGCTGACACTCAGCTGGTACACACCCCTTCAGCCACACAAAGTTTGGTGACTAGCCTCTGGCCAGAACCTGCTGTGTGTCTCCCTACCCTGAACCCTTCCCAAGATCCCTACCATGGCCTCGCGATCCAGGCACTGGGCATGTAACACTTGACTCTGCAGGGGTCCCCAGGCCAGCTTTTGGTTAGTTAGTTGTCCGCGCTGTTAAAGATTTGACTACTGTTACATGTTAGACTCTCGTCTTTGGTGATGGTACCTATTTCATAGGAATTAGAAGCTGGAATCCAGGAAACAGGCTGGAAGATGAAATTAAAAAGTGGATACAAAGCTTCTAATCAGAGCCAGACACAATCAGCGATCAACTATATCCCAGTCTCTCCCCTCTTCTCTGATCTGTACTTTCCTTAATGAGGAATGAGACTTTAAGTTGACTTTCTTTTATCTTCAAGTCTCTCTCTCTCTATCGATTCCCTAAATTCCCTCTCTTGCCTTCATTTCATCCTAGAACTTGTGCCCACGACTTCTTTTCTAAGTAAATATTAACCCCCTTTGACTCTGAATCTCTGGAAAATTCTCAGTTCCCTATTTTCGCTGGCACTGTGACAGGTCCTCATTTCTCCTTCCCACTCCTCTCTATTTATAGTTTTCACAGTTTTTTTTTGGCAGGTTGGCTACAGAACACTCAAAAATTGCAAAGAGAAATATTGTGTTCTGGAAATTCGCCCGAGCATTTTTTTCCAATATCGTCCTTATGCTCTTCTGATCCTCTCTTGAACTGTTGGACTAAAGCAGCTGACGCTTCCACCAGCAACCAGAGTCATCCTGTCCACTACTGTGGGAACAGAGGGTTTCCATTTGGAACTGCAGACTGAGCCTAAAGTCTGGTGGCCCTTTGGTGCCAGGATAGCAGGTATGGGACGGGTGGGACATGGAGGACAAGCATCATGGTAGAGGTCTCCATTCGACCAGGAAAGCTCACAATGAGCCAACAGGTCCATTTCAACATCTTCTGTATTTTCCTTATAACCTGTTTCATTCCAGAGTGGATTTGAGATCATTTAGTTTGATTCTTAAATGTTTCCCATTCCAACCGGAAACAGACTTATCCTACGGGCTCCCAAATTCTGCCTCATCTTCCTAATCAGTTAGTACCCCAAATTGGGTATGATAGTGCCAGAACATTCTTCCATGTGTATTTTATAACAGACTAGTATTTTATTAGTTTTTTTTTTTCAAACTAATAAGAATGATAAGGGTAACTTTTTTTTTCTTTTTTAAAGCATAGGCAAAATCACGAAAGACATTGAAATGAACCTAAAAGATTATAGTGTCTTCCAAGGGAAAACAGGTGTTGTCTCTCATGTACCCTTCTGGGCTGACCAATTCTATGGGATATTCTGTGCCTTTCTTGTCTTTGAGCTATTTTGCAACTCTATAGATTGTACATAATTGATGTGGATGCAGATGATCTTGTCTAGCTATATGTAAATGAATTTTGTCCACTGGAAGTACAGTTGACCCCCTTTCCTTTGGTAGAGGCAGTTTTGCATCCATTTGCATTCTATTTGCATATCTATTTGCATCTATCAAAGCAAATTCGTTTAAGTATTACTGATTGTATATGTGTCTGCCTTGAGATTCTTGCTTGAAGTGGTGGTAACATCTTAGTGGTTCCCGAGCTAATGAATGAATTAAACAAAATCCCTTCAGGCATTCATCTCATATTTGTAAAATGGTCCTTATTTAATCTTTTCGAGAAAATGATACACTAGCAAACCATGACAAGATTCTGGTAAATGAAAAGTGCAATGAAATCAAATCGGAATGAATTTTAGAATTACCTTCAATGTGGCCCACGCTATGCCAGAGGCAGAGAATGAATGAATCTCAAAAGACATGGCTTCTGGCCCCCAGGAGTTACAGTAATCTGTGTCAACATTGGCATGCCTGAGAAATGCATGTGACATTCCCATCAGGGTTTCCCCGGGGGTTCAGTTAACCTTTCTCTTCCAAGCTACCCTCTCTTGTAGTGATATCAACTGTGCCCTTGGTTTCAGCTCCCATTCCCTAGCCAACATCTCTCCCACTGATACACGACCATCTGTTTCTTTCCTACCCACCAGGCCCGTGTAACTGACTACCTACTCATGCTATTTCACTGATGCCCCACCTGTGCCTCAAAAACCCAGCATGTTCAAAACTTGATTCATCATCATTTGTGAAAGAATGGCTTATCCTCTTTTGCTTTGTTTCTTTAGAAATGATTCTACCAATGCCAGCGGCATGCACCAGAAACCAGGAAGGAATCATACAGCTGAGCCAACCTGCTGTACTTTAAAACACTTGACCACAATTCTCCAGTGGATACTCAACCCTGGCTTCAAACTCCCTTGTCTCTCCGGTGTGTTTGCTTTCCCTCCTTCAAGACTTGCCTCAACAATCCCTACCCCCACCTCTTCTGAACTATGTCACCTCACTCCCAGCTCCTGTCCTAGGGATGAGGGAGCAGAAGGCAAGCTTAGGACAAAGCAGAAACTGGCACCCTACACCCTCTCCCCATGCCATATGTGTAACATTCCTCATGCACTCCTGGCTGCCCTAAAGGAAAAACGATGCTTAACTGATAGAGATCCCAGTCCTGCAGGACAGGAGTATCCCTCCATCTACGAATGTCCTAGTGACTTACAAGGAAGGAAGAAGCTTTCTCATCAATAGCCTGACTTCCAGACACCCATACCTCAGTTTCCGGAAGCCCTAACATCACCCTCCCCTCCATAAAATTGAGGGAGGCTAAGGGGGAGGGAAGTGTAATAAAACTGAATTTCTTCTAAGCCCAAAGCCCACTGACAAGGATGTGTGATAGGAGGAATGTAACATATCTCCAGGAAACTCCCGACTGTCTTCATGCTTTCCCTCATTAGAGGCAAAAACAGCCTTGACTTGACAATAACCAGGTCTCCCTTATCCTGAAATTCTTCTTTAGCATATGACAGTCCTTCTGGACACCCCCTTTGTCCTCACCTTCCTCAGCTCCCAGTCAACCATGCCTCTGTCTGAGCAGCTCTTTCTGCCCTTGGGTCCTGTCCCTGTGTTTTAATAAAACCACCATTTGCACCTAAGACGTCTCAAGAATCCTTTCTTGGTCATCGGCTCTGGACCTCACCCCACCAAACCTCACCTGTGTTCCAAAACTTCATCACTAGTGTCACACTTCAAGAAAATAAAAGCCCTTTGTGCAGGAATTCCCTTATCTTACCACCACCCAATCAAATCTATACCTACATTTGTATCCATTTTTAATTTGTTTTTAGACATTTACTCAACAAATATTTAGTCAGTGTTACACACTGCCCTGAGTGTTTGTAAATCTGTGGCGAACGACACAGAAAAGTCCCTGGCATCATGGAATTTACATGGTAATTGGAGAAATGTACAAGAAACACAGAAAGAGTTGAAGACAGAGCAGGTTTATTGAGAAGAGCAGACATCCCCAGCTAGGGTTTGTTCTTCCTTGTGCCTGGGATTTGTTCCTTCCAGCCCTCTCCAGGACTCCACTCCCAGGGCCAATATCAAGTTCTTGTTCCAATGGATCCTTCCAGTCAGAAGACAAATGACCTTTTTCTTAAAAACAAAAAGGAAAAAAAAAAACCAAAACAAAGACTTCCTTTAACCTTCTACCTTCCTATAACAACCTCCATATTTCTCTCCCCACCTCATTCCCAGCATAGCTTGTAAAATATTTGTCTACACCTGTGGGTGTAGGGTACCATGTCCCCAAGGGTAGTTGAAAAATCTCTATAAAGAATCCTTATGTGCAGATCATTTTAAGGGAGTCCATTTCCAGATCCAAACTCCATGTGTACTCTGTAGGATAGGTGATATGCCCATTCTTGGGTCTGATATCAGGATACTCCTCTCTTCCTGGAAGATCAAGACACTCCTCTCAGATCTTATTAGAGTGTAGGACTTGGGCTGATACCAAAGTTGAAATACCAGTTTTGTTTCAAATAATGCCCTTCTGTGGGCAGTCCTGGGGCTCCACCTTTAGAGCTTACTCTCCTTATTAAGGGTAAAGGTTAACATCGGAAAGGGGATTAGGGCAGATGTTGGAAGTGCTCAGAATAACAATCAGTTTTGGTTAGTGACACTCATTCCTTCATATTTAAATTAAACTACATATTTTTAGGGACATAATAGGGAAAAGCACAAGTAAGGATTTTAATGGTTTCATTCCATTCTAGTATGGTTTGGGAAATAAAAATAACAGAAAATGAGACTGTTCTGCTTTAAAAAAAAAATCAACTTGTAGCAGGCAAATGTTATTCCAATGAAGTCGATCCTTTTCTTTTTCTCATTTTCTTTTTAAAGATTTATTTATTTATTTGGTAGAGAGAGACACACACACACACACACACAGAGAACACAAGTAGGGAGAGCGGGGGAGGGAGAAGCAGGCTTCCTGCTGATCAGGAATGTGGGCCTTCATCCCAGGCCCCTGGGATCATGACCTGAGCCAAAGGCAGCTGCTTAGTGACTGAGCCACCCAGGTGCCCTCTATCTCATTTTTTAAATGTTTAATATTTTCAACACCAAGTTAATAAAATATACATATATTGTGATGAAAAGTTTATGATTAAAAAGTTTCAGATGTCCACTTAAAAATGTGCAAGGTGTGTGAATTCTCATAGGCGGTCCATGCACCATAAACGCCTATCACTAGCAAACGTGGATGTACTCGGTGTCTCTAGGTTCCCGCTTCCTTAGTGCCCTCTTAATCACATGGTTTCTCTTCCTACCATCCTGGACCTGTATTCTCAATTTGCTTCTCTATTTCATCTCTGCCCCTTTGAAGAGCTTGATTCTGGGTCTTCTGTATCTATGCGTTCGCTCGCTCTCTCTCTCTCTCTCTCTCTCTCTCTCCCTCGATCAGGCTTTCACAACCTAGCACTATTGATACCTGGTGGGTGATTCTCTGCTGTGGGGCTGTCCTGTGCCCTGAAGGACAGTTAGCAGCATCTCTGGTCTCTAGCCACTAGATGCCAGAAGCACCCCCCCCAAGTGGTGACCACCAAAAATGTCGCCAGATATTGTTCAATCGGCCCTGGGAGCAAAACTCCTTGCCTCCCAGCCCCAGTTTTAAAACCACTGCTTTGGCTGATTCCATTCAGCATCATTGATTTAAGTTCTTTGTAGAAGCTGAAGGCTCTGAAGTTAATGTCTTTAATCCTAATCCGCCCTTGGAGCTGAGAATCACATGGCCAGCTGCCTGCAGCATATTTCTCCATGAATATGTAACAGGAGTCTTATTTTCACCATGATTTCTATCCTGCTCCCTCCTCACCTGCTCCTGTCCCAGTCTCCCCCATCTTAGTAAACAGCATCCCCACCTCCTACTGGCTAAAGCCTCAGCCCCTGGGATAAATTCCCCCCTTTCCCTTTTCTCGTATCTAATCCATCAGCAAAACCAACTGATTTGACCTCCAAAACAGAAGTCAGACTTGCTCACTGCTCTTTATATCCATTGCTCCCATTTGAATCCAAACCCTGAAATTTTTTTTGCACTTCAGACACTGTTAACAGTCATTGGTCCCACGACTACACCTACACAGATATTTTACAAGATCGCTAATCACCACCAAGTTGCCAGATCCAATGATTAACTTTCAGATCTAAATGAATCAACCTGTCAGTCCTATAGACATAGAACTCCCTCCACTTCTCTGGAAATATTCTATCTTTTTCATCGTGATGTTGGCTCTCCCTTCCTCTTCCACACTGGTCAGTGATGATGGCTCCTTTCCTGGCTGGGTTTTTTTGAGCTTCCTGACCTTTAGACATCAGTCCTGTGCTCTGGGACTCGGACCTTCTGCTTGAGTTTTCTGTTGTGTTAAAAAAAAAAAAAAAATTCAGCTGAGTACATTTTAAAGAACCTATTGGCTTTATTCAATGATTCACGAAATGGGCAGCATCCTGCTTGCAGACTGAAAGGAGCTCGGAGGAGCAGTACAAAATGAAAGACTTTTATAGGCAGAAGAGAGGAGGAGCAAGGAAGTCACGTCAGGCAAACAAGGCAGGTTGGTTATGGCCAGGTGACTTGGCTTCTGGGGATGGCAGGGGTCCGAGGGAGTGGGGATCAGGTGGTGTCTGCTTGCCTGGGCTCAGATTCCATTTCTGGGACAGCTGAAATCATAATTAAGTCTGGTTTGGGGGACATGGGGCTTAGCATAAGCAACTCCATTTTGGGCCTCTTGTTTTGTTTTTAATAGTTACTTCATAACAAATAATAACAAGTTTAGTAACTTTAAACAGCTCAGTTTACTATCCTACCATCTCTAGCTGTCAGGAGGCCAGAAACAGCTTAACCAGGGTCCTCGGCTCTGGGTCTCACTCAAAGGAGGAGAGAAGGCGCCCACCAAGCTGTGTTCTCACCTGCAGGTTCCACTAGGGAAGGCTCTGCTTCCAAACTCACTCGGGTTGTTGGAAGAACTCATTTCCTTGTAGCTGTGTGATTTGGGGGGCAGCCCATGCTGGGGTGGGCCAGAGAGATTCTCCAGGCTATTAACTGGAAACCATCCTCAGCCCCCAGAGGCTGCTTGCGGTTTCCTGCCATATAACTCTCTCCACAGGTGATTCTGAATTTGGCTCTTTGCTTCTTCAAGTCCAGGACAGCCTCTCACTCCAATCAGTAAAACAGTCTGATTTAATATAATGAGATCATAATAGTGACATCTTCTTACCTTGCCAAATTCTACTGGTTAAAAGCAAGTCCTAAGTCCCATACACACTCCCATCCATACTCACAGGACAAATACCAGGGGACAGATATCATGAAGCTGCCTTATCATGTTGCCAAACACACCTCTGTCCATACTCACTGCGTAGGTAAGCCCACTTCTTTTCAGGGCTTGAACCCTATGTCCTAACGGTGCTCATATTTGTGCCTCCAGCCTGGATCTCACCCATGAATGGCAGACTCGTGTGTTCAGCTGCTGGTTTGGCATCCCCATGTGGATTCAACGACCATCTCCTCAACCAAACACCTGTTGCCCATCAAACTTGCTTCTCCCGTCGTCTTTCCCATCTTATCAAGTGGTAACGTCACTGTTCCAGGGCCTCAGGCTCCCCAAATTGTAAAATCATCCCAACTCTTGTCTTTTCCGCACACTCCACCCTTAATATATTTACAAATCCTGCGTGTTTTGTCTTCAATATACACCCAGAATCTCCCCCCTTCTCCCCACCCCTGCATCTACTGCTCTGGTCTGGGCCAATACCCCTTCTCACCCAGATCAGTGGTCCTCAACCAGGAGAGTTTTGTGTACCTGCTCCTCCGCAGGGGATTTTGACAGGGTCTGGACACACTTTTCGTTGTCACAACTTGAGAGTGGGAAAGGGCGCTCCTGCGATCTAGTGGTCAGTGCACAGGACAGCTCCCCATAACAAAATTTAATGTGGCCCCAAATGTCAGCAGTATAGAAATCTCAGTCTACATTAATGCAAGAAGCATCCCCACCCCACAACCCCGCAAGTCCGTTCTGCACACAGCAGCCTGAGTGATTCTTTTCTTTTCTCTTTAAGATTTTATTTATTTATTTGACAGAGCGAGAGAGAGATCCATGTAGGCAGAGAGGCAGGCAGTGGGAAAGGGAGAATCAGGCTCCCTGATGAGCAGAGAGCCCAATGCGGGGCTTGATGCCAGGACCCCAAGACCATGAACTGAGCTGAAGGCAGAGGCTAAACCCACTGAGCCACCCAGGTGCCCCGATCCTTTTCTAATCTAAATCAAGTCAAGCCTCTTCAAAACCATCCAAGCTCTTCTCCGCTGGCACAAATTTAAAGGCAAATCTTTACAATGGCCTTCAAGACTTTATGTGATCTGACCCCACTACCTTCCTTAACTACCTCGTACCACTTGCCGTCTTGCTCATTTTTTGCCCAGCATTATTGGTCGCTGTGTCATTCTTTAAACACACCAGGTGTGCTCCCACCTTGGGCTTACTGTTTGCTTTGTGTGGGATGCTCTTCTGAAACAGCACAACTGCTTGTTCCTTAATTTCCTCCAGGTCTTTCCTCAAATGAGGGAGACTTCCCTGACACAGTCCCATAGAAAATACCAACCTGCTCCCCTAAACCCCACACCCCATGTCCACTCACTCAGCTTAGTTTCCTTCCTACCCCACATCAACCCCTGATATGTATGTGTATTTATTTGCTTCATTTCTCACTCAACAACTAAAATGAAAACTCCAAGAGGACATCAAATTTATTTTGTCTCTTGTTAACTATTCTGTCTTTAGGGTTTAGAACAGTACCTGACACATAGTAGATGTTCCGTAAATATTGGAGAATGATTTGTTACTATCTTTGCCTTTTCTCTATCCATTCTTTACACAGCAGCCAAAAATGACATTTTAAAAATGCAAAAGGAATCCCATGACCACCCTCCACCCACCAGTGTAAAACCCTTCAACGGCTTTTCGTTGTGCTCAAGCCACAGCTGACATTCTACAGCCCAGGCCAGATTAAGATTTCAGAGTTCTTAATCACTGGAAAGATGATGGTGTTGTCACCACCAGAGATATTTAAATATTTTTGAAGATTAGATCCCAAAGTAAGTGTGCTAAAAGCCTAGCAATATCCGATTTCACAAACTCAGATTTCATAAAGTCTCATTAGTCTTCTCACCTTGTGTAAGTTTAATCTTTCCTCGGCCCCCTTTTCTCTTCTGTTTCAGGCACTCACCATACTTTGCCAGAATGACCATAACGGCCTTCCAACCTGTCATCTCATCTTCAGGAATATGCCCCTTTCCCTCCCCTCCTCACACCAATTCATCCTCTAAACTTATTCTAAGATGATCACTCTAAAATGTGCATCTCACTGTGTCCTTCCCCTACAGGAACTTACTCAATAGCTCCTAAGGACGTGTGAATTTCCTTGGTGTGGTATTTTTACAAGACCCTTTGCTTGCAAGTGGCAGCAATCCAAAGATAACTGGAGGAACCAAAAGGGAAAAGGAAGCAAACAAACAAAAAACAAAGGAATGTCCAGGTTCCTGTAGGGGTGGATACCACAGAAGTTCATAAAAATCCAAAAGAAGATGGGGTACCTGGGTGGCTCAGTGGGATAAGCCTCTGCCTTCGGCTCAGGTCATGATCATAGGGTCCTGGGATCGAGCCCCACATCAGGCTCTCTGCTCTGCAGGGAGCCTGCTTCCTCCTCTCTCTCCCTACTTGTGATCTCTGTCAGATAAATAAAAAAATTTTTTAAAAAATCAAAAGAAGAGCTGCAGAACTAAAATTTCAGAATCAAGAACTAGGGACTGGAAAACGGCAAAACACTTTTCTCTTTGTCCATGTCTCATGTTTACTCGTCTCCATAGGGCTGCTTTCTTCTCTGGTCAGACTCTTCAAGTGTCCAGGACGATGGCCATGGCCAGCTCCTGAATCCCATCCAGCAAGACGAGTCACTCGCCTAAAGAGAGAACTTTGTCTTCCTGTCATTTACATATCAATCCCAGGGAGACTCTGATTGGTCCTATTGGTCTAGGGGGAACAATCACTATTTGGGTTTCTATGTGTGCCCATCCTCCCCCAGACTGCATAAAGCACAGGTGAAATTTTTTTAAATTAACATATAATGTATTATTTGCCCCAAGGGTGCAGGTCTGTGATTCATCTGTGTTACACATTTCACAGAACTCACCATATCACATACCCTCCCCAATGTTCATAACCCAGCCACCCTCTCCATCCCTGCAAACCTCAGTTTGTTTTGTGAGATTAAGTCTGTTATGGTTTGTCTCTCTCCCCAACACAACTTGTTTCATTTTTTCCCTCCCTACCTCCCATGACCCGTTAACCTGCCTTTCAAATTCCTCATATCAGAGAGATCATATGATAATTGCCTTTCTCTCATTGACTTACTTCACTTAGCATAATAACATCTAGTTCCATCCAAGTCATTGCAAATGGAAATATTTCATTTTTGATGGCTGCATTGTATACCTCTGTGTGTGTATGTGTGTGTGTGTGTGTGTGTGTGCGTGCGTGTGTGCCTCTGGGTGTCTGTGTTTCAGTGTGTAAAGAGGACCTGGCCATGCCATCGTGGGTGGAGATGCCCCAAGCAGGATCAGGCTGATGAGGGGTTAGATGTCTGGTGGGAAAGTCATGTTCAAACTCAAGTTTAAGGCTGGTTAAGTGGTATTGGGTGTAGGGTCTACACCCTTCTGCCCAGGGTTTATCCTGAGACCCTGAGGGGATGTGTCCATGACACAGGAGCTCAGCTAACCCTAAAAGTAACCACTAAGCCTGCCCCAAATGCTAACCCAAACCCTGACCTGACCCTAACCCTGACCCTGACTGTGATCCTGACCTGAACCCTAAACCTAAACCTAAGGCTGACACTGATCCTGATGTGGACCATGAACCTAAACCTAACTCTGACATTACCATAACCATGACTCAAACCTAACCATGACCCTGACCCTGACCCTAATCCTAACCCTGACGCTGACCTAACACTGACCCTAACCCTAACCCTGACCGTGACTGTGAGCCTGACCCTAACCATAAACATAAAGGCAATTCTAACCATGACCCTAATATGGACACTGAACCTAAACCGAACGCTGACCCTAAACCTAACATTAACCACTACCCTAAACCAAACCCTAACCCTGACCTTACGCTATCTAACGCTAACACTAAACATAACCCTACTTCTAACTCTAAACCTAACCCCAATCACAAACCCTACTGCCAAAACCTAACTGTGACACTGAACCAAAAATTGACCCTAAACCAAAGCCTGACCCTAAAACTGACACTGGCCCTGACCTTCACGTGACCCTGACCCTGACCCTAAGCCTAACCATGACACTAACACTGACCACTACATAATCCTGTCCCTGACCCGATTGTGGACTTTAATCCAATACCTGAACCTAACAGTAAACCTGACACTGGTGCTAAACTTCACACTGACCCTGACCCAGACCATGACCATAAAACTACCCTGACCCTAACAGTCACCCAGACCCTGACCTGAACACTAAAACAGACCGTGACTGTGAGCCTGACCCTAACTCTAAACCTAAATGTAGCCCTGACCCTGACACTAACACGGGCCCTCCCCTGAATCCTATCGCTGAAGCTAACCCTAACACTAACCCATAACCCTACCACGGACCCTGATACTAACAAGTTCTAAACCTAACCGTCAACCAAACGCTAACCCTAACACTAACCCTAAACTTTAACAATAACCCTGACCATATACCTGACTATGATCATAACCCTAACCCTGAACTTTGCCTATACCAGACCCTAACCCTAAACCTGATCCTGGCCCTGACACTAAACCTAACATGACCCTAACAATGACCACTATATAACCGTGTCGCGGACCCAAATGTGGACTTTAAAACAATATCTGATCCTGACCGTAAACCTGACACTGGCCCTAGACTTCACCCTGACCCTGACCCAGGCAAAGACCATAAACCTAACCCTGACACTAACAATGACCCTGACCCTGACCCTAACACTAACCCTGATACTGAATGTGAGCCTGACCCAAACTATAATCCTAAACTTAACCTTGACCCTGACACTAACACAGTGCCTGACCCGAAACCTAATCCTGAACCTAACCCTAAAACTAATGCCTAACATTGTCCCTGACACTGATCGAACCCAGTCTAACCCTAACCCTCAACCTACCTCTAACCCTAACCCTAATCCTACTTTAACAATAATCCTGACCATCTCCCTGACCCTGATCATAACCCTAACTCTGAACTTAACCTTAAACCTGACCCTGGCCTTGACCTTAACACTGACCCTGACCCTGACTGTAACCTAAATCTGACACAATCCGTGATTCTGAAAAGAATCGTAACCCTAAAGCTAACCCTGATCCTGAACCTACTCATAAAACAGAACCTAAACATAAAGCTGACCTTACCATAACCATGAACCTAACCCTGACCCTGACCCTAACCCTGACACTAAACCTGTCCCACACCTAAACCTGACCCTGACATGAACCTTGCCCCCAAACCAAAACTAGAACCTGACCCTAAATCTAACCATGACCCTGAACCTGACCCTAAACCTAACCGTCAACCTAACACTGACCCTGAACCTGACTCTGACCATAACGCTAACCGTGACCCTACTGTGAGCCTGACCCTAAACCTAACCATGAACCTAACCCTAACAATGACCCCTACCCTAAGCCTTGCGCTAACCCTGACCCCAATGAGGTCTAACACTAACCTTGACCCTACGTCTTTCTTAACCCTAACCCTAACACTAACCTAGTCTAAAACCAGCTCATTCCTTCTAGTGGGGACAACAGCTGCACCCAGGCTTCCCACGGGTTGGGTGGAGGCTGTATGCGGGTCACTGGATGGGCCCTGCATTGAGTGGAGTGTGAGCCTTGAACAGCTTGGGGACCGGCGGCTCAGCAGGAAGTTCGGTAAGGAGCCCCCAGGCAGTGGTGAACTCACTACCGTGATGACAGAGCACAACGGATTTGGAACCCACGTATCCAGGCACCCCATTACAGAGAAAACCCCCCTGCCCAGATCATTTCAAGGCACATCCTAAAGAAAGCGACATGTTATTCTGCTGTACTGAAGCCGAGAGGATGCAGGGAGAAGATAGCTCGCCCGCCAGACACGTCCCCTCCCTGTCAGGTCATATCAGATTTCCCCAACGCCTCAGGCCCTTTGGCCAATAAAATCAAAAGGTGACACGAGGGGGCTCAGAGTCAGAGAGTCCCACACCTTCTGATCCACCGGTGTAGCCCTTGGTCTCCTCACCGTCTCTCTCTGTGTGTGTGTGTGTGTGTGTGTGTGCGTGTGTGTGTGCCTCTGGGTGTCTGTGTGTCTGTGTGTAAAGAAGACCTGGCCATGCCATCGTGGATGGAGATACCCCAAGCAGGATCAGGCTAATGAGGGGTTAGATGTCTGTCTGGTGGGCAAGTCATGTTCACACCCCAGTTTAAGGCTGGTTAAGTGGGATCGAGTTTAGGGTCTACACCCTTCTGCCCAGGGTTTATCCTGAGACCCTGAAGGGATGGGTCCATGACCCAGGATCGGGCTAACCCTAACAGTAACCACTAACCCTGACCTTACACTGACTGTGAGCCCGCCCCAAACCCTAACCCAAGCCATGACCCTGACCCTGACCCTGACTGTGATCCTGACCCTAACCCTAAACCTAAACCTAAGCCTGACACTGACCCTGATGTGGACCCTGAACCTAAACTTAACTCTGACATTACCGTAACCATGACTCATACCTAACCATGACCCTGACCCTGACCCTAATCCTAACCCTGACGCTGACCTAATACTGACCCTAAAGCTGACCGTGACTGTGAACCTGACGCTAAACCTAAACCTAAAGGTAACTCTAACCATGACCCTAATACAGACCTTGAACCTAAACCTAATGCTGACCCTGACCCTAACAATAACCAGTACCCTAAACCAACCTATACCCTGACCTTACGCTGTCTAACCCTAACCCTAACCATATCCCTACTTCTAAATCTAACCCTAACCCCAATCCCAAACCCTATCACCAAAGCCTAACAGTGACACTGAACCGAACATTGACCCTAAACCAAAGCCCAAACCTAAGCCTGACCTTGGCTATGACCTTCACCTAATCCTGACCCTGAGCCTAATCCTAACCATGACACTAAACTGGCCACTACATAACTCTGTCCTTGACCCGAATGTAGACTTTAAACCAATACCTGAACCTGACCATAAACCTGACTCTGGCGCTAAACTTAACGCTGACCCTGACCCAGACCATGACCATAAACCTAACCCTGAGCCTCACAGTGATTCCGACCCTGACCTGAACACTAAACCTGAGCCTGACTGTTAGCCTGACCCTAACTCTAACCCTAAATGTAACCCAGACACTGACACTAACACGGGCCCTACAAGAATCCTATTGCTGAAACTAACTCTAACACTAACCCCAAACCTACCACTGACCCTGACCCTAACACGTTCTAACCCTAACCATCAACCTAACGCTAACTCTAATACTAACCCTAAACTTTAACAATAACCCTGACACTATACCTGACTATGATCATAACCCTAACTCTGAACTTTGCTTCTACCAGACCCTGACCCTAAACCTGACCCTGGCCTTGACCCTAAACCTAACCATGACCCTAAATGACCACTACATAACACTGTCCCTGACCCGAATGTGGACTTTAGCCCAATACCTGAACCTGACCGTAAACCTGACACTGGCCCTGGACTTCACCCTGACCCTGACCCAGGCAAAGACCATAAACCTAACCCTGACCCAAACAGTGACCCTGACCCTGACTCTGACACTAACCCTGGCACTAAATGGGAGCAGGACCCTAACTCTAACCCTAAATGTAACCATGACCCTGACACTAACATGGGACCTGACCCGAAAATAACGCTGAACCTAACCATAAAACTAACGCCTAACATTATCCCGGACACTGACCCTAACCCGGTCTAACCCTAACCCTCAGACTAAATCTAATCCTAACTCTAACCCCACTTTAACAATAATCCTGACCCTCTCCCTGACTCTGATCATAACCCTAACTCTGAACTTTGCCTATGTCAGAGCTTAACCTTAACCTGACACTGGCCTTGACCTTAACACTGACCCTAACCTTGACTGAAAACCTAACTCTGACCCAATCCGTGAGCCTGAACAGAATCGTAACCCTAAAGCTAACACTGATCCTGAACCTACTCATAAAACAGAACCTAAACATAAAGCTGACATTACCATAACCATAAAACTAATCCTGACCCTGACCCTAACCCTGACACTAAACCTGTCCCAAACCTAACCCTGACCCTGACATGAACCTTGTCCCCAAACAAAAACTTGACCATGATCCTGAACCTGACCCTTAACTTAACCGTCAACCTAAAACTGACCCTGACCCTGACTCTGACCGTAACAGTAACCCAGACCGTACTGTGAGCCTGACTCTAAAACTAACCATGATCCTAAGCATAACCCTGATCCCTACCCTAACCCTAACGCTAACCCTGACCCCAACGATGTCTCACCCTAACCCTGACCCTAAGTCTCTCGCTAACACTAACCCTAACCCTAACCCTAACCCTAACTCGGTCTGAACCCATCTCTGTTCCCAGAAGTGGGGACAAAAGTTGCATCCAGGACTCCCAGGGGCTGGGATTGGCTGTGTGGGGGTCACTGGATGAGCAGGGCATGGGGTGGTGGGTGAGCCTTGAGCAGCTTGGGGATGGGCGCGCTCAGGGTGCTCTGGTGGGAGCAGAAAGTTTGGTAAGGAGCCCCCATTCAATGGTGACCTCACTTCCCTGATGACAGAGCCCAACGGAATTAGAATCCACGTATCCAGGCACCCCATTACAGAGAAAACCGCCGTGCCCAGCTCATTTCTAGGCACATCCTAAAGGAAGCGACATGTTCTTCTGCTGTACTGAAGCCCTGAGGATGCAGGGAGAAGAGAGCTCACCCGCCATACACGTCCCCTCACTGGCAGGTCATATCAGGCTTCCCCAACGCCTCAGGCCCTTTGGCAAATAAAATCAAAAGGTGACACCAGTGGGCTCAGAGTCAGAGAGTCCCACACCTTTTGATCGAGCGGTATAGCTCTAAGTCTCCTCCCCATGTGTGTGAGTGTGTGTGTGTGTGTGTGTGTGTGTGTGTGTAAAGAGGACCTGGCCATGCCATCGTGGGTGGAGATGTCCCGAGCAGGAGCAGGCTGATGAGGGGTTAGATGCCTGGTGGGCAGGTCATGTTTACATCCCAGTGTAATGCTGGCTAAGTGGGATCGGGTGTGGGGTCTACAGCCTTCTGCCCAGGGTTTATCCTGAGAACCTAAAGGGAGGGGACAATGAACCAGGAGCAGGGCGAACCCTAACAGTAACCACTGACCCTGACCCTGACCCTTACACTGTGAGCCTGCCCCAAACCCTAACCTGAACCCTGACCCTGACCCTAACCCTAACCCTGACCGTGATCCCGACCTGAACCCTAAACCTAAACCTCAGCCTGACGCTGACCCTGATCCGGACCCTGAACCTAAACCTAAGTCTGAGATAACCTAACTATGACTCATCCCTAACGTGACCCTACCTGAACCTAATCCTAATCCTGATGCTGACCTAACCCTGACCCTAACCCTAACCCTGTCCGTGACCGTGTGCCTGACCCTAAACCTAACCCTAAAGGTAACCCTAACCCTGACCCTAATACGGACCCTAAAACCAAACTGAATGTTGACCCTGACAATAACACTAATCCCTAACCTAAACCAAACCCGAACGCTGACCTTACGCTGTCTAACCCTAACCCTCACCATACCACTAATTCTAACTCTAACCGTAACACCATCCCAAAATTTTCCCCTAAACCTAAATGTGACCATGAACTGAACATAAAGCAAAGCCTGAACCTAAACCTGACCCTGGCCCTGACCTTCACCTGAAACTGACCCTGACGCTACTCCTAACCATGACAATAACACTGACCACTACATAACCCTGTCCCTGACCCGAATGTGGACTTTAAACCAATACATGATCCTGAAGCTAAACCTGACACTGGGCCTAAACTTCACCCTGAACCTGACCCAGACCATGACAATCAACCTAACACTGACCCTAACAGTGACCCCGACCCAGACCAGAACACTAATCCACACCCTGAATGTGAGCCTGAACCTTACTGTAGCCCTAAACTTAACCCTGACCCTGACACTAACAAGGGCCATACCCTGAAACCTAACGCTGAACCTAACCCTAAAACTAACCCCTAACATTATCCCTGACACTGACCCTAACCCGGTCTAACCCTAACCCTCAACCTACCTCTAACCCTAACCTTAACCCCACTTTAACAATAATCCTGACCCTCTCCCTGACCCTAATCATAACCCTAACTCTGAACTTTGCCTATGTCAGACCATAACCTTAAACCTGACCCTGGCCTTGACCTTTGTTTTTTTTTTAAAGATTTTATTTATTTATTTGACAGAGAGAGATCACAAGAAGGCAGAGAGGCAGGCAGAGAGAGAGGGGAGGATACAGGCTCCCTGCTGAGCAGACAGCCCAATGCGGGACTCGATCCCAGGACCCTGAGATCATGACCTGAGCCGAAGGCAGCTGCTTAACCCACTGAGCCACCCAGGCGCCCATGGCCTTGACCTTAACACTGACCCTAACCTGACTGTAAACCTAACTCTGACCCAATCCGTGATCCTGAACAGAATCGTAACCCTAAAGCTAACCCTGATCCTGAACCTACTCATAAAACAGAACCTAAACATAAAGCTGACCTTAAAATAACCATGAACCTAACCCTGACCCTGACCCTAACCCTGACACTAAACCTGTTCCCAAACCTAACCCTGACCCTGACATGAACCTTGCCCCCACACCAAAACTTGAACCTGACCCTAAACCTAACCGTCATCCTAACACTGAACCTGTCCCTGACCTTGACTGTAATGCTAACCGTGACCCTACTGTGAGCCTGACCCTAAACCTAACCATGAACCTAACCCTAACCCTGACCCCTACCCTAAGCCTTATGCTAACCCTGACCTCAACGACGTCTAACCCTAAGCCTGACCCTAAGTCTTTCTTAACCCTAACCCTAACAATAACCTAGTCTAAACCCAGTTCTGTTCCCTCCAGCAGGGACAACCCCTGCACCCAGGCCTCCCAGGGGCTGGGAGGAGGCTATATGGGGGTCACTGGATGGGCACTGCGTTGAGTGGAGTGTGAGCCTTGAGCAGCTTGGGGACCGGCGGCTCAGGGAGCTCTGGTACAGCAGGAAGTTCGGTAAGGAGCCCCCAGGCAGTCGTGACCTCACTTCCCTGATGACAAAGCCCAACGGAATTGGAACCCACGTATCCAGGCACCCCATTACAGAGAAAACACCCCTGCCCAGCTCATTTCTAGGCACATCCTAAAGGAAGCGACATGTTCTTCTGCTGTACTGAAGCCGAGAGGATTCAGGGAGAAGAGAGCTCGCCGGCCAGACAAGTCCCCTCCCTGGCAGGTCATATCAGGTTTCCCCAACGCCTCTGGCCTTTGGCTAATAAAATCAAAAGGAGACATGAGGGGGCTCAGAGTCAGAGAGTCCCACACCTTCTATTCGACCGGTGTAGCCCTAGGTCTCCTCCCCGTCTTGTGTGTTTGTGTGTGTGTGTGCGCCACTGGGCTTCTGTGTCTGTGTGTAAAGAGGACCTGGCCATGACATCG
Source organism: Mustela putorius furo (assembly GCF_011764305.1). NCBI lineage: Eukaryota > Metazoa > Chordata > Mammalia > Carnivora > Mustelidae > Mustela > Mustela putorius. The sequence goes on along the minus strand of NW_025422191.1, from coordinate 62,851 downwards.
TGGATGGAGATGCCCCAAGCAGGATCAGGCTGATGAGGGGTTAGATGTCTGGTGGGTAAGTCATGTTCACACCCCAGTTTAAGGCTGGTTAAGTGGGATCGGGTGTAGGGTCTACACTCTTCTGCCCAGGGTTTACCCTGAGACCGTGAAGGGATGGTTCCATGACCCAGGAGCGGGGCTAACCCTAACAGTAACCACTAACCGTGACCCTGACACTGACTGTGAGCCTGCCCCAAACCCTAACCCGAACCCTGACCCTGACCCTGACCCTAACCCTGACCGTGATCACGACCTGAACCCAAAACCTAAACCTAAGCCTGACGCTGACCCTTATCCGGACCCTGGAACTAAACCTAACTCTGAGATAACCTAACTATGACTCATCCCTAACCGTGACCCTGACCCTGACCCTAATCCTAACCCTGACGCTGAACTAACACTGACCCTAGCACTAACCCTGACCGTGACTGTGTGCCTGAACCTAAACCTAACCCTAAAGGTAACCCCAACCCTCACCCAAATACAGACCCTGAACCTAAACCGAATGCTGACCCTGAACCTAACACTAACACCTACCCTAAACCAAACCCTCACCCTGAACTTACGCTGTCTAACCCTAACCCTCACGATAACACTACTTCTAACTCTAACCCTAACCCCATCCCAAACTTTTCCCCTAAACCTAACTGTGAACCTGAACCGAACATAAAGCAAAGCCTGAACCTAAACCTGACCATGGCCCTGACATTCACGTGACCCTGACCCTGACCAGAATTCTAACCATGATTTTAACACTGACCACTACATAACCCGGTCAGTGACCTGAATGTGGACTTTAACCAATACCTGATCCTGACGCTAAACCTGACACTGGCCCGAAACTTCACCGTGACCCTGACCCAGACCATGACCATCAACCTAACCCTGACCCTAACGGTAACCCCGACCCAGACCTGAACACTAAAACAGAACCTGACTGTGAGCCTGACCCTTACTGTAACTCTAAGCGTAACCCTGACCCTGAAACTAACACGGGCCGTACCCCGAATCCTATCGCTGAAGCTAACCCTAACACTAACCCCTAACCCTATCTCAGACCCTGACCCTAACCAAGTCTAACCCTAACCCTCAAACTAACTCTAACCCTAACACTAACCCTAAATTTTAACAATAACCCTTACCCTATACCTGACTATGATCATAACCCTAACCCTGAACTTTGCCTATACCAGACCCTGACCCTAAACCTGACCCTGGCCCTGACCCTAAACCTAACCATGACACTAACACTGACCACTACATAAACTTGTCCCTGACCCAAATGTGGACTCTGAACCAATATCGGATCCTGACCCTAAACCAGACACTGGCCCTAAACTTCACCCTGACCCTGACCCAGGCCATGACCATAAACCTAACTCTGACCCTAACAGTGACCCTAAACATGACCCTAACACTAACCCTAACACGGAATGTGAGCCTGACCCTAACTCTACCCCTAAACGTAACCCTGACCCTGACACTAACGTGGGCCCTACCCCGAATCCTATCGCTGATCCTAACCCTAACACTAAACCCTAACCCTACTACGGACCCGGACCCTAATGAGGTCTAACCCTCAACCTAACTCTAACACTAAACCTAACCCTAAACTTTAACAATAAACCGGACCCTATGCCTGATTACGATCATTACCCTTAACTGGACTTTGCCTATAGCAGACCCTGACCCTAAATCTGACCCTAGCCCGAAACATAAACCTAACCATGACCCTAACAATGACCACTAAATTATCCTGTCCAACCCGAATCTGGACTTTAAACCAATACCTGAACCTGACCGTAAACCTGACACTGGCCCTAGACTTCACCCTGACCCCGACACAGGCAAAGACCAGAAACCTAAGCCTGACACTAACAGTGACCCTGACCCTGAACCTAACACTAACCCTGACACTGAATGTGAGCCTGAACACATCTCTAACCATAAACGTAACCCTGAACCTGACACTAACACGGGCCCTGACCCGAAACCTAACGCTGAACCTAACCCTAAAACTAACCCCTAACATTATCCCTGACACTGACCCTACCCCGGTCTAACCCTAGCCCTCAACCTACCTCTAACCCTAACCCTAACCCCACTTTAACAATAATCCTGACCCTCTCCTTGACCCTGATCATAACCCTAACTCTGAACTTTGCCTATGTCAGAACTGAACCTAAAACCTGACCCTGGCCTTAACCTTAACACTGACCCTAACCCTGACTGTAAACCTAACTCTGACCCAATCCGTGATCCTGAACAGATTAGTAACCCTAAAGCTAACCCTGATCCTGAACCTACTCATGAAACAGAACTGAAACATAAAGCTGACCTTACCATAACCATGAACCTAACCCTGACCCTGACCCTAACCCTGACACTAAACCTGTCCCAAACCTAACCCTGACCCTGACATGAACCTTGCCCCCCAACCAAAACTTGAACCTGACCGTAAATTTGACCATGACCCTGCCTGGACATAAACCTAACTGTCAGCCTACACTGACCCTGACCCTGACTCTGACCGTAACGCTAACCCTGAACCTACTGTAATCCTGACCCTAAACCTAACCATGAACCTAACCCTAACCCTGACCCCTACCCTAAACCTTACGCTAACCGTGACCCCAAAGACGTCTAACCCTAACCCTGACCCTAAGTCATTCTTAGCCCTAACCCTAACACTAATCTGGTCTAAACCCAGCTCTGTTCCCTCCAGCGGGGACAACAGCTGCACGCAGGACTCCCAGGGGCTGGGGGGAGGCTGTATGGGGGTCACTGGATGGGCACTGCATTGAGTGGAGTGTGAGCCTTGAGCAGCTTGGGTACCGGCAGCTCAGGGAGCTCTGGTGGAGCAGGAAGTTCGGTAAGGAGCCCCCAGGCAGTGGTGACCTCACTTCCCTGACGACAGAGCCCAACGGTATTGGAACCCACGTATCCAGGCACCCCATTACAGAGAAAACCGCCATGCCCAGCTTATTTTTAGGCACATCCTAAAGGAAGCGACATGTTCTCTGTTGTACTAAAGCCGAGAGGATGCAGGGAAAAGACAGCTCTCCGCCAGACACATCCCCTACTTGGCAGGTCATATCAGGTTTCCCCAATGCCTCAGGCCCTTTGGCTAATAGAATCAAAAGGTGACACCAGGGGGCTCAGAGTCAGAGAGTTCCACACCTCTTATCCACTTGTGTAGCCCTAGGTCTCCTCCCTGTCTCTCTGTGTGTGTGTGTGTGTGCGTGTGCCTCTGGGTGTCTGTGTGTCTGTGTGTAAAGAGGACCTGGCCATGCCATCCTGGGTGGAGATGCCCCAGCAGGATCAGGCTGACGAGGGGGTAGATGTCTGGTGGGCAAGTCATGTCAAACCCCAGTTTAATGCTGGTTAAGAGGGATCGCGTGTAGGGTCTACACCCTTCTGCCCAGGGTTTATCCTGAGACCCTGAAGGGATGGGTCCATGACCCAGGAGCAGGGCTAACCCTAACAGTAACCACTAACCCTGACCCTGACACTGATGTGTGCCTGCCCCAAACCCTAACCCAGCCCTGACCCTGAGTCTGACCCTGACCCTGACCTGAACCCTAAACCTAAATTTAAGCCTGACACTGACCCTGATGTGGACCCTGAACCTAAACCTAACTCTGACATTACCGTAACCATGACTCAAACCTAACCAGGACCCTGACCCTGACACTAACACGGGCCCTCCCCCGAATCCTATCTCTGAACCTAACCCTAACACTAACCCCTAACCCTACTACAGACCCTGACACTAACAAGTTCTAAACCTAACCGTCAACCTAACGCTAAACGTAGAACTAACCCAAAACTTTAACAATAACCCTGACCCTATACCTGACTATGATCATAACCCGAACCCTGAAATTTGCCTATACCGGACCCTGACCCTAGCCCTGAGCCTAAACCTAACCATGACCCTAACACTGACCACGACATAACCATGAAGCTCAACCAAATGTGGACTTTAAACCAATACCTGATTCTGACCGTAAACCTGACACTGGCCCTAGACTTCACCATGACCCTGACCCAGACCATGACCATAAATCTAACCTTGATCCTAACAGTGACCTCGACCCTAACCTGAACACTAAACCAGACCCTGACTGTAGGCCTGACCCTAACTCTAACCCTAAACGTAACCCTGACCCTGACACTAACACGGGCCCTGACCCGAAACCTAACGCTGAACCTAACCCTAAAACTAACCCCTAACATTATCCTTGACATGACCCTAACCCGGTCTAACCCTAACCCTCAAACTACCTCTAACCCTACCCTAACCCCACTTTAAAAATAATCCTGACCGTCTCCCTAAACCTGATCATAACCCTAACTCTGAACTTTGCCTATGTCAGACCTTAACCTTAAACCTGACCCTGGCCTTGACCTTAACACTGACCCTAACCCTGACTGTAAACCTAACTCTCAACCAATCCGTGATCCTGACAGAATCTTAACACTAAAGCTAACCCTGATCCTGAACCTACACATAATACAGAACCTAAACATAAAGCTGACCTTAACATAACCATGAACTTAACCCTGACCCTGACCCTAACCCTGACACTAAACCTGTCCCAAACCTAATCCTGACCCTGACATGAACCTTGCCCCCAAAACAAAACTTGAACCTGACCCTAAATCTGAACATGACCCTGAACCTGACCCTAAACCTAACCGTCATTCACACTGAACCTGACCCTGACTCTGACCATAACCCTAACCGTGACCCTACTGTGAGCCTGACCCTAAACCTAACATGAACCTAACCCTAACCCTGACCCCTACCCTAAGCCTTACGCTAACCCTGACCCCAAAGACGTCTAACCCTAACCCTGATCCTAAGTTTTTCTTAACCCTAACCCTAACACTAACCTAGTCTAAACCCAGCTGTGTTCCCTCAGCAGGGACAACAGCTGCACCCAGGCCTCCCAGGGGCTGCGGGGAGGCTGTATGGGGGTCATTGGATTGGCACAGCATTGAGTGGAGGGTGAGCCATGAGCAGCTTGGGGACCAGCGGCTTAGGGAGCTCTGGTGCAGCAGGAAGTTTGGTAAGGAGCCCCCAGGCAGTGGTGACCTCACTTCCCTGAAGACAGAACCCAACGGTATTGGAACCTTTGCTCCAGGCACCCCATTACAGAGAAAACCCCCCAGCCCAGCTCATTTCAAAGCACATCCTAAAGAAAGCGTCATGCTCTTCTGCTGTACTGAAGCCGAGAGGATGCAGGGAGAAGAGAGCTCGCCCTCCAGACATGTCCCCTCCCTGGCAGGTCATATCAGGATTCCCCTACGCCTCTGGCCCTTTCACTAATAAAATCAAAAGTTGACACCAGGGGGCTCAGAGTCAGAGAGTCCCACACCTTCTGATCGACCGGTGTAGCCAAGGTCTCCTCCCCGTCTCTGTGTGTGTGTGTATGTGTGTGTGTGTGTGTGTGTGTGTGTGCGCGCGCCTCTGGGTGTCTGTGTATCTTTACATAAAGAGGACCTGGCCTTTGCATCGTGGGTGGAGATGCCCCAAGCAGGATCAGGCTGATGAGGGGTTAGATGTCTGGTGGGCAAGTCATGTTCACACCCCAGTTTAAGGCTGTTTAGGTGGGTCACTTGGAGGGTCTACACCCTTCTGCCCAGAGTTTTTCGTGTGACCCTGAAGGGATGGGTACATGACCCAGGAGCTGGGCTCACCCTAAGAGTAACCACTAACCCTGACCCTGACACTGACTGTGAGCCTGCTCCAAACCTGAAACCAAGCCCTGACCCTGACCCTGGCTGTGATGCTGACCTGAACCCTAAACCTAAACCTAAGCCTGACACTGACCCTGATGTGGACCCTGAACCTAAACCTAAGATTGATATTACTGTAACCATGAGTTATACCTAACCATGACCCTGAAACTGACCCTAATCCTAACCCTGACGCTGACCTAACCCTGACCCTAACCCTAACCCTGACCGTGACTGTGAGCCTGACTCTAACCCTAAACCTAAAGGTAACTCTAACCATGACCTTGAACTTGAACCTGAACCTAAATCTGACCATGACCCTGCCTGACCCTAAACCTAACCCTTATCCTAACACTGACCCTGACACTGACTCTGAATGTAACGCTAACAGTGACCCTACTGTGAGCCTGACCCTAAACCTAACCATGAACCTAACCCTAACATGACCCCTACCCTAAGCCTAACGCTAACACTGACCCCAAAGACGACTAACCCTAATCAACACCCTAAGTCTTTCTTAACCCTAAACCTAACACTAACCTGGTCTAAACCCAGCTCTGTTCCCCTGGCGCGGACAACTGCTGCACCCAGGCCTCCCAGGGGTTTGGAGGATGCTATATGGGGGTCAATGTATGGGCAATGCATTGAGTGGAGTGTGAGCCTTGACCAGCTTGGGGACCGGTGGCTCAGGGAGTTCTGCTGGAGCAGGAAGTTCGGTAAGGAGCCCCCAGGCAGTGGTGACCTCACTTCCCTGACAACAGAGCCCAATGGAATTGGAACCCACGTATCCAAGCACCCCTTTACAGAGAAAACCCGACTGCCAAGCTCATTTCTAGGCACATCCTAAAGAAAGCGTCATGTTCTTCTGCTGTACTGAAGCCCAGAGGATGCATGGAGAATAGAGCTCGCCTGACAGACAGGTCCCTTCCTTGGCAGGTCATATCAGGTGTCCCAACGATACAGGCCCTTTGGCTAATAAAATCAAAAGGTGACAACACGGGGCTCCCAGTCAGAAACTCCCACACCTTCTGTTCCATGGGTATAGCCCTAGGTCTCCTCCCCGTATATGTGTGTGTGTGTGTGTGTGCGTGTGTGTGCGTGTGTGTGCCTCTGGGTGTTTGTGAGTCTGAGTGTAAAGAGGAGCTGGCCATGCCATCGTGGGTGGAGATGCCCCAAGCAAGATCAGGTTGATGAGGGGTTAGAGGTCTGGTGGGCAAGTCATGTTCACACCCCAGTTTAAGGCTGGTTACGTGAGATTGGCTGTAGTGTCTACACTCTTCTGCCCAGGGTTTATCCTGAGACCTTGTAGGGATGGGTCCATACCCAGGAGCGGGGCTAACCCCAACAGTAACCACTAACCCTGACCCTGACACTGACTGTGCGCCTGGGCCAAACCCTAACCCAAGCCTTGACCTTGACCCTGACCCTGACCGTGACTGTGATCCTGACCTGAACCTTAAACCTATAACTAAGCCTGACACTCACCCTGATGCGGACCCTGAACCTAAACCTAATGCTGATATTATGGTAACCAAGACTCATACCTAACCATGACCCTGACCCTGACCCTAATCCTAACCCTGACGCTGACCTAAACCTGACCCTAACCGTAAACCTGACCGCGACTGTGAGCCTGACGCTAACCCTAAACCTAAAGGTAACTCTAACCAACACCCTAATACGGACCCTGAACCTAAACCTAACGCTGACCCTGACCCTAACACTAACCCCTACCCTAAACCAAACCCTAAACCTGACCTTACACTGTCTAACCCTAAACCTAACCATAACCCTACTTCTAACTCTAACCCTAAACCCAATCCCAAACCCTACCGCCAAAACCTAACTGTGACACTGAGCCGAACATTGACCCTAAACCAAAGCTTAACCCTAAACCTGACCCTGGCCCTGACTTTCACCTGACCCTGAACCTGACCTTAATCCTAACCATGACACTAATACTGACCACTACATAATCTTGTCCCTGACCCGAATGTGGACTTTAAATCAATACTTGAACCTGACCCTAAACCTGACACTGGCGCTAAAGTTCACCCTGACCCTGACACAGACCATGACGATAAAAATAACCCTGACCCTTACAGTGACCCAGATCCTCACCTGAACACTAAACCTGACCCTGACTGTGAGCCTGATCTTAACTCTAACCCTAATGTAACCCTGACCCTGAGACTATCACGGGCCCTCTCCCGAATCCTATCGCTGAACCTAACCCTAACACTAACCCCTAACCCTACCAAGGACCCTGTCCCTAACAAGTTCTAAACCTAATCGTCAAACTAACGCTAACCCTAACACTAACCCCAAACTCTAACAATAACTATGACACTATACCTGACTATGATCATAACTCTAACCCTGAAATTTGCCTATACCAGACCCTGACCCTAAACCTGCCCCTGGCGTGAGCCTAAACCTAACCATGACCCTAACACTGACCACTACATAACCCTGTCGCTCAGCCGAATGTGGACTTTAAACCAAACCTGATACTGACCGTAAACCTGACACTGGCCCTAGACTTCACCCTGACCCTGACCCAGGCAAAGACTAGAAACCTAACCCTGACCCTAACAGTGACCCTGACCCTAGCCTAACAATTACCCTGACATTGAATGTGATCCCGACCCTAACTCTAACCCTAAACGTAACCCTGACCCTGACACTAACACGGGCCCGGATCTGAAACCTAACACTGAACTTAACCCTAAAACTAACCCCTAACATTATCGCTGACACTGACCCTAACCGGGTCTATCCCAAACCAGAAACCTACCTCTAACCCTAACCCTAACCCCACTTTAACAATAATCCTGACCCTCTCCCGGACCCTGATCATAACCCTAACTCTGAACTTTGCCTATGTCAGACCTTAACCTTACCTGACCCTGGCCTTGACCTTAACACTGACCCTAACCCTGACTGTAAACCTAACTCGGACCCAATCTGTGATTCTGGACAGAATCTTAGACCTAAAGCTAACCCTGTTCCTGAACCTACGCATAAAACAGAATCTAAACATAAAGTTGACCTTACCATAACCATGAACCTAACCCTGACCCTGACCCTAACCAGGGGGCTCAGAGTCAGAGAGTCCCACACCTTCTGATCCACGGGTGTAGCCCTAGGTCTCCTCCCCGTCTCTGTGTGTGTATGTGTGTGTGTGTGTGCGTGTGTGTGTGCGTGTGTGTGTGCATGTGTGCCTCTGGGTGTTTGTGAGTCTGAGTGTAAAGAGGAGCTGGCCATGCCATCGTGGGTGGAAATGCCCCAAGCAGGATCAGGCTGATGAGGGGTTAGAGGTCTGGTGGGCAAGTCATGTTCACACACCAGTTGAAGGCTGGTTAAGTGAGATTGGCTGTAGGGTCTACACCCTTCTGCCCAGGGTTTATCCTGAGACCGTGAAGGGTTGGGTCCATACCCAGGGGCGGGGCTAACCCCAACAGTAACCACTAACCCTGAACCTGACACTGACTGTGATCCTGACCTGAACCCTAAACCTATACCTAAGCCTGATACACACCCTAATTTGGACCCTGAACCTAAACCTAATGCTGATATTACTGTAAACAAGACTCATACCTAACCATGACCCTGAACCTGACCCTAATCCTAACCCTGACGCTGACCTAACCCTGACCCTAACCCTAAACCTGACCGCGACTATGAGCCTGACGCTAACACTAAACCTAAAGCTAACTCTAACCATGACCCTAATACGGACCCGGAACCTAAACCTAACGCTGACCCTGACCCTAACACTAACCCCTACCCTAAACCAAACCCTAACCCTGACCTTACACTGTCTAACCCTAATACTAACCATAACCCTACTTCTAACTCTAACACTAACCCCAATACCAAAACCTACCGCCAAAACCTAACTATGACACTGAACTGAACATTGACCCTAAACCAAAGCCTGACCCTAAACATGACCCTGGCCCCGACTTTCACCTGACCCTGACCCTGACCCTAATCCTAACCATGACACTAACACTGACCACTACATAATCTTGTCCCTGACGCGAATGTGGACTTTAAACCAATACCTGAACCTGACCCTAAACCTGACACTGGCGCTAAACTTCACTCTAACCCTGACCCAGACCATGACCATAAACCTAACCCTGACCCTAACAGTGACCTCGATCCTCACCTGAACACTAAACCTGACCCTGACTGTGAGCCTGACCCTAACTCTAACCCTAAATGTAACCCTGGCCCTGACACTAACACGGGCCCTTCCCCGAATCCTATCGCTGAACCCAAACCTAACACTAATCCCTAACCCTACCACGGACCCTAATCCTAGCAAGTTCTAACCCAAAACGTCAACCAAACGCTAACCCTAACACTAACCCTAAACTTTAACAATAACCCTGACCTTATACCTGACTATGATCATAACGCTAACCTTGAACTTTGCCTATACAAGACCCTGACCCTATACCTGAATCTGGCCCTGAACATAAACATAACCGTGACCCTAACACTGACCACGACATAACCCTGTCACCCACCTGAATGTGGACTTTAAACCAATATCTGATTTTGACAGTAAAGCTGTCACTGGCCCTAGTCTTAACCCTGACCCTGACCCAGCCAAAGACCATAAACCTTACCCTGACCCTAACAGTGATGCTGACCCTGACCCTAACACTAACCGTGACACTGAATGGGAGCCTGACCCTAACTCTAACCCTAAACGTAACCCTGACCCTGACACTAACACGGGCCCTGACCCGAAACCTAACGCTGAACCTAACCCTAAAACTAACCACTAACATTATCCCTGACACTGACCCTAACCCTGTCTAACCCTAACCCTCAACCTATCTCTAACCCTAACCATAACCCCACTTTAACAATAAACCTGACCCTCTCCCTGACCCTGATCATAAACCTAACTCTGAACTTTGCCTATGTCAGACCTTAACCTTAAACCTGACCCTGGCTTGACCTTAACACTGACCCTAACCCTGTCTGTAAACCTAACTCTGACCCAATCCGTGATTCTGAACAGAATCGTAACCCTAAATCTAACCCTAATCCTGAACCTACTCATAAAGCAGAACCTAAACATAAAGCTGACCTAACCCTAACCCTGACACTAAACCTGTCCCAAACCTAACCCTGACCCTGACATGAACCTTGCCCCAAAACCAAAACTTGAACCTGACCCTAAACCTGAGCATGACCCTGAACCTGACCCTAAACCTAACCGTCACTCTAACACTGACCCTGACCCTGACTCTGAGCGTAACGCTAACCGTGACCCTACTGTGAGCCTGACCCTAAACCTAACCATGAACCTAACCCTAACCCTGACCCCTACCCTAAGCCTTACGCTAACCCTGACCCCAACAACGTCTAACCCTAACCCTCTGCCTGTCTTCCGTCCACTTGTGATCTCTCTCTGTCAAATAAATAATAAATAAATTCTTAACAAAAAAAGAATGACTCTACTTTTAAATAATAGCTTAAAAGGGGCACCTGGGGGGCTCAGTGGGTTAAAAAGACTTGTAGACCAGTGGATTAGAGTGCCCAGATATGGACCATCAACTCTATGGTCAAAAAATCTTTGACAAAGAAGAGAAAATTACACAGTGGAAAAAAGACAGCCTCTTCAATCAATGGTGCTGGAAAAATTGGACAGCTATGTATGGAAGAATGACACTCAACCATTCTCTTATACCATACATAAAGATAAATTCGAAATGGACAAACGACCTCAACGTGAGGAAGGAATCTATCAAAATCCTAGAGGAGAACATAGGCAGTAACCTCTTGGACACTGGCCACAGCAAATTCTTTCAAGATAGGTCCCCAAAGACAAAGGAAACAGAAGCAAAAATGAACTTTTGGGACTTCATCAAGATCAAAAGTTTCTGCACAGCAAAGGAAACCGTCAACAAAATGAAGAGACAACCCACGGAATGGGAGAAGATTTTCACAAATGACATTACAGATAAAGGGCTGATATCCAAGATCTATAAAGAACTCCTCACTCAACACGCACAAAACAGATAATCATGTCAAAAAATGTGCAGAAGACATGAACAGACACTTCTCCAAAGAAGACATACAAATGGCAAACAGATGCATGAGAAAATGTTCATCATCATTAGCCATCAGGGAGATTCAAATCAAAAGCACATTGGGATACCACCTTACACAGTTAGAATGGCCAAAATTAAGAAGGCAATAAACAACAAGTGTTGGAGAGGATGTGGAGAATGGGGAACCCTCTTACACTATTGGTGAGAATGCCAGTTGGTGCAGCTACTTTGGGAAACAGTGTGGAGACTCCTTAAGAAATTAAAATTGACCCTGCAATTGCACTACTGAGTATTTACCCCTAAGATACAGATGCAGTGAAAAGAAGGGACATCTGTACCCTAATGTTTATAGCAGCAATGGCCACAGTCATTAAACATTGGAAAGAACCAAGATGACCTTCAGTGGATGAACGGATAAAGAAGATATGATCCATTTTTACAATGGAGTATTATGCTTCCTTCTGAAAGGAAGGATACCCAACTTTTGTATCAATATGGACGGGACAGGAGGAGATAATCCTGAGTGGAATAATTCAAGCAGAGATTGTCAATTTTCATATGGTTTCACTTAATTGTGGAGCATAAAGAATAACACAGAAGACACTGGGCGATCAAGAGGAGAAGTGAGTGGGGGGAAATTGGAGGAGGAGACAAACCATGAGAGACTCTGAGAAACAAACTGAGAGTTTTGAGGGGAGGGGGCAGAGGGTTGGGTAAGCCTGTTAATGGGAGTTATGGAGGGCACATATTGCATGGAGCACTGGGTGTGGTGCATAAACAGTGAATTTTGGAACCCTGAAAAAAATAAAATAAAAATGACAACAACTCCTTTTCCCAACATGTGGTAGGAATCCCCCAAATGATTGGAAGCAGCCTCCATTAGAGATCAATCCACTGCATGTTGAAGGTCCTCCCACTTCAAAAAGACCAAGAAATATCCAATCCCAAAACAAAGTAAGGGCTAGCTCCACCTCATGGAATACCACCTGCTCTCCCTTAGATAGAGTGCTGTTGCTTTAATAAACTTGCCTTCTGCTTTCACTTGGGCATTGATCTCTAATTCTCACGGGCCAACAATAAAAATAATGATGGTTTACCATTACAATTCATAGAAAAGGAGGTACAGGGAAATTGAATGAAAGGAAATAACAAAGTAGGTTCATAAGTCAATCTTCCTTGTAAAAAAATTAGCCTGAAAGTGCGTTTCTGCCACCTCTCTCCTGTTTGATATGATAAAGAATGACCACGATACATGAATTATAGTTCGGGATTTTGAAAAGCATAATAGCTTTATACCAACACTTGAGCTTTTATTTATTTATTTATTTATTTATTTATTGCTAACAAGATAGCTCGATTTGATATGCGGTTCCTGACAACCAACCTCAGAAGTAATTCCATCTTCTTGAGAAGTCAGAAAGAACCACAAACCAAACCTCAAAATCGATTCAAAGGGAAAATACTCTTAAAAAAATTTCCCTTCCTCGGGCACCCGAGTGGCTCAGTGAGTTTGGCTCACTGGGCCTTTGCGTTCGGCTCAGGTCATGATCCTAGGGTCCTGGGATTGAGCCCCATGTCTGGCTCTCTGCTCAGCAGGGAGCCTGCTTCCACTTCTCTCTCTGCCTGCTCTCTGCCTACTTGTGATCTCTGTCTGTCAAATAAATAAATAAAATCTTTAAAAAAATTTCCCTTGGGCACCTGGGTGGCAGAGTGAGTTAAAGCCTCTGCCTTCGGTTCAGGTCATGATTCCAGGGTCCTGGGATGGATCCCCACATCAGGCTCACTCCTCAGCAGGGAGCCTGTTTCTTCCTCTCTCTCTGCCTGCCTCTCTTCCTACTTGTGATCTCTATCAAATAAATAAATACAATCTTTAAAACTAAAATTTCCCTTCCTATCAGAAGCAGACCAAACCACTAACAAATTCCCCAGAAAGCTTCATCTAAAAGGTTGTACTTTCCTCAGTCACCCAGCAGGACCTTCTTCTCTGGGCCTGGTATTTCTTCAATGGCCTATTCCAGAGAATAAGACACTAAACTACTGAGCGCCAAGGGCCTCGGAACCACGAAAGAGATGATGAGGGGCACAAAGTATGCCTCTGGTCACCAAGAGGGTGTGTAAACGTTTGCTGCTTTTCTGTATTTTTCAAAGCTGGGTTTTTAGCTGGAGGCCGCTCCTTTAGGACAAATTGCTGATACCGTATAGTAAAAGCTATTATATGATTTTTACAAACCATTTCCTATCTTTGCAATCTCATGTGCCAAGACAGACACGGATTATTTAAAAACCCTGAAGAGAGTGCTATTGCATTTAAATTGCCTGTAACATTAGTGTAATAGATTTATGATTGATGATAGATTTAGTTAAAGTATAACTGTTTTAAATATTTATTCTTAGTAAACGATTTCAAACTATGCTCATTTAAGTAAGTTGGTGCATAATCCCATTTCTATTAAAACATAGTGCAAGGACCAATGCCACGCTTCCGCGAGAACCCCAAGCTCTTTTTCTAGAATGGCCATATGCATATGTATCAGGTGTCCTCTTTTCACTCCCTTTGTGGAGCACCTACCATGGAGGTCATTTAATAACCAATAACCAAAAAACAAACCAAAAACCCAAACATCCAGGTCAAAGTGATCCGCGCGTGCCATCATGCAATGGCGGACCCTGCCTGGAGACTAGGAGACTGCTCAAAGAGATCGCTGGCAGGCATCTCAGCCCAGGCCTGAGCTGGGGAAGCTGGTTCCCGGCTTTGGGCACAAATCAGGAAGCCAGCGAAGTGACCCGAGAGTGCAGCCGGGTTTAGGGCTGATGATCTCTTTGCAGCCAGGCAGCACTTGGACACCCGCACAGGGAGCCAGGCTAGGAGGCTGCCCAGCGCTGGCGCTGGCCACGCTCGCAGGCCCCCGGGGCTTTGCCGGCGCCCGTACCGGGGCCCGCAGCTCAGGGCGGAGGGGGAGGGGGCGGGGGCGGGGGCGGCTCGGAGAAGGGGCTTTGCTAATTGCGGAAGCGGGAAGTGAGCTCGCGGAGGACGTGGCGGAGAGTCTGAGAGGAGGTGGAGAGGCTGGCAGAGGAGGGGCGCGCAGTGCCACGGTGCTGTATTGCAGCCCAGTCAGGACTCAGGACCCCCTTCCTCGCCGCCCCTGCACGCCCGCGCTCCAGCCCAGCCCCTGAGGCTGCGCTGTCCCGCTCCCGTGGCCCGCTGCCCCGCCCCGCCCCATGGCTTCTCTGGAGGACCCTCTGGGAGCACGTAAAGTGACACCGCGCCGCCACGCCCTCATCTGGAGCAGAAAGCGCGGGCCGCGAGCTCGCGGGGGTGTCGGGATCCAGCCTCCCGCGACCCCTGGGGCAGCGGGACCACCCTGGACGACACGCCGCACCCGGGACCCCACGGGGTCAGCAGGGGACGGAGCCTGGCGTGGTGCCTCCCCGCCAGCGAGCGCAATAGCCCCCATCGTTTGGCACCCCCACGCGAGGGTGCCGAGGACCCCCTTCTCTCTCATCCCGAGCCTTGGACCGCGCCACTTTTGTTCTGGACTTGGGATCCCAGGTGGAAACTAGTCCCTCAGACCTCCCTGGCATCAAGGAGCGCAGGGAGGGATTCTCGGTTTTTCCACCCTGGCTCTTCCTCTCTCCACATTCTGCATGTTGACCTGCAGAGCGATTTCATGAATGAATATACAGGAAACTGAGTCGGAGCCCACCTGGGAGAGCCCACCTGTGGAGGCCTTTCATTAGAATGGTCTCTGGTTCTAGCCTCAGTTCAGAATACTGCGTGTACCTGAGGACCGAGTCCAGATGTTTCTTTCATCTCTGACTTGAATTTGAAATCCTAACGTCACTATGACCAGGGAAGCCGAGGTCCACAGCATCTTCATCTGAAATTCCACTAGAGCTCCCATTTACCTAGTGCCCAGCCTGAGTCTGTTTTCCACTACTGTCAGGGTTCTAGAAGTTCATGCACTGCCCACCACTGACAGTAGGGGCATCTCTCTGTCCAGATTTTCCCTTTATATAAGGAGGTCAGTTACAGGAGATTACGGCCCACTCTAACGACCTCACTGTAATGTGATTGCATCTGTAAGGACTCTAGTTCCAAATAAGGTCACGTTCTGTGGGTACCAGAGGTAAGGACAGCAGCAAGGTTTCTGGGGGGGTAATGCAAGGTCAGCTCTTAACAGTCCACTCACTGGCTCCCCAAATTCGTGTCCTTCCCGTGTGCAAAATACCTTCACCCAATGCCCTCCAAAGCACTAATCATCCCAGAATCAACTCAAAATCTGAAATCTCATCTGTCCGCCATCACTCAAAGACCTAGATCTCACCCAGACCATGGGACCTGAGGACTGCATCCAGAAGCAACAGTCTCCTGGTAAAGCTGCCCATCAGGTCCTGACATCACCCTCATTCATCCCAGCAGCTGAGGGCCTACAGTTCCCAGAGACAGTTTCTCAGAGGAAGTTTGAAGACCACCTCAGAGGACGTTCTTTGGGAGTGAATGAAGAGGGAAGGGGGTCAGAGACTCCTGCCATTCCCAGGGCACCCAGAACCCAGAGAGTGAGGCCTTGGTGCTTTCTAGTGACAGATTCAAGGCAATTCTTTAACTTTGGGACTTCAGAGTTAACTTAGTTTTCATTTGTGATTATTATTTTTGTGTCGGGTTCATAGCTTTTCTTTTGACTTATGGCTGTTTTCACTCCCAGTTCTGAAGAATCCCCTAAATCCTAACCCTGTTGAGGACTCCGAAAGCTCTCAGAGCAGCAGTACTGGGGGACAGTGTGGACACATGGTTTGGTTTTTCCTCTGGCCTGATTCTGCGGCAGCCCCGCTCTTTCCTCCTCAGACTTCAGAGCAATAGCTGAATAAGTGGAGAAAGGACGAGGGGATCAGGAAGGTGGCCACCGAAGAGTGACTTCTCTGGAGGGTGGCTGAGCTAGCGAGTGAGTATGATAGTCCAGCTCTGCCTGCAGTCTGGATGGAGCTGAGGAGGGCCAAGAAAGGGGAGGAGGAGCAGAGAGCAGGAAGAAAGGGACCAAAGAGGAGATTCAGAGGAAGGGAAGTAATTGGGAGGAGAGAAGAAACTCTAGAAGACAGGCATGTAAGAAAAGAAAAGGGATGAAGTGGGCATCGGGAAAGGGCACCACCAGGAAGGACAGAGGGGAAGGGAAGAGGGAGGGAGGGAGGAAAGGGGAAAGGAAGAAGGGAGGAGTCAGCACTCCAGGGCTCCCCCTGCATCTGAAGAAGAGGTGGCTAGTCCCTCTTGTCAAACAGGGTGCTCACTCTTTGGTCCCAGTTTCTGCTCCCAGTGCTACAGGGCTTTGCAGCAAATTAATGACATATATAAAATTATAGGGAAATGACACCTTCCGTTCCATTATGAGTACAGCTTTTAAAATGGTCTCATGAGGCAGGGATTCTAGCCATTGGCTGCGCAAGGCATGAGGCCTATTAGTGATTCTATTTTTTCCTCCGCAGAATGGGTCTTTCTACATTCCAGGTCATTTCTACCCCAATAAATAATGCGGCGATTCTCTCAGTGAGTTGTACTTTTGGTTTAAACAGCCAACTGTCTCTTAAAAAGGACTTTTGTTTAAAAGTCCTTTAAAAAAAAAAAGTCCTTTCAAAAAAATCTTTTTTTTTATTTTTTATTTTTTAATCCCATATGTTTACTCTGATCCTGGAACTTTGTCATTTTGACCTTCTCTGATGATAAAAATATTCTTCATCGGCAGCACCTACTGCTCTCCTCTCCTGGTTGTCTCTCCGGAAGAGGTCATCTCTAGCTCTTCTACCAGGAGATGGGCACTTCCCCTCTACCCCTGTTGCCGGACCAACCTTACCTATCTTGCAGGATCAGTCGGCCTGGCCTTTTATCTGTTGTTCTCTTCTGAGTGGTTAGTTTTTCATAGATACCGTGCTTTGCTTTTGTCAGGATTTACTCTGGACTATCAAAACCCTTTTCTTGTGCCACTGAAGCCTAAGAAACAGTCCTGATGAGAGAACCAGGAACTCGAACCGATCATATTTATCCTAAATGTTCCGTCCAAAACGAAAAAATACATTTCTGAGGAGCCTCAAGATCTCTGAGAAGGGAAGTTTCACCAACTCTGTCATGTAGGGGCATCAATTCCGATTCTGTGTCAATTTTCCTACTTTCCCAGCTAATAATTCTCTACCTCAGAAAACCCACGCTCAACCGTTTCGTCTCTCAAAGGCAGTTGCTCTTAGAGTCTGCACATGGCACTTGGGGCCTGCTGGTCGTTGGCTACTGCCCTCTGTACCTTGGTTCTAACAGCTGTGGTGCATCAAGATGAGAACATCTCTTGTTCTAAGACTTAATATAGTTTGGGGCACATGGGAAGCAATAATCACTTATTTTGTTGATCCAAGTGTTCGACCTTTCTTAATTATTCTAGTTCCACTGTTTACTTGTTCTAAGATTTGTCCACCCCCCCCCCCATTTTAATATCTCTTAAGGTGGCACTCACCTTGCACTTGAGGACATATCCTAGTTTAACTGACAGCATTTCTCTTACTTAGTCGAACATAAACTATAGTGCATCTTACCCTTGATGAAAGCTAGGATGCAATTAAATACTCTATTATGGTTACGATTCTGATATTTGAAATCCTCTGGTAGCTCCCTGTGCCCCCACAGTGTAGTACCTCACCTCCTTGGCATAGTATGCAAACCATCTCAGCTTCAGTGTTAACCCCAGGGCTCAGATTCCATTCCCAGGTGATGCTGCCAGATCAGCAGTCGGTTGTAATGAGCTTGCTGTAGTTTCCCGAATGCACTGTGCTGCCTCCTGGCACTTTGAAACTTGACACACTCATCCTCATTCTTTGCTTTGCCCTTGTCTATCACCTCCCCTGAAAATCTGTTCCTAATTGGCTTTTCCCAGCTCCAACCTACACTTGGTAATCTTTTACTCTCTGTGGTAAAGGGCTGTCACACTGCACCATGGACATGCCCGTTGTCCCCTTGAGAAGAGAAAAGGGACAGTGAGGGCCCCCCAGCATTTGAAGCTCTAGTGCAGAGCCCCATGCCTGGCTTGCAGGAAAATGCCAGATCATGAAGACAAACGGAGATCATCCTCTGGCTAAAACCAGCTCTTCTTTGCCTATGGCAGGATCTGGATCAATAAGGAGCAGCCAGTTATTATTGCTGTTTTTTCTAGGGATTTTTTCCCCATACATTTCCCCAGTCTTTACTCTTTTTATAGCACTTTAATTCAGGCTTCAACCACTTCCTAGTCTGATCAGGTGAAAAACATTTTCCTTCCTATACCCTCGATGTATTTCACACCTAGTAATTATTTTTTTAAAGATCTTATTAACCCATTTGACAGATCACAAGTAGCTAGAGAGGCAGGCAGAGAGAGAGGGGGAAGCAGGATCCCCGCCGAGCAGAGAGCCTGATTTGGGGCTCCATCCCAGGACTCTGAAAATCATGACCTGAGCCGAAGGCAGAGGCCTAAACCACTGAGCCACCCAGAAGCCCCATATCTGGTAATTTTTAATCAACGTGGATTTGCTGCATCAAATAGTTCCTTCTTCTTCAAATATAAAATATATAAATATATTGATCAAGTCACACGCATGTCTTAGGAGAATGTCATACCTTCAGTAGCAAACTTGAAATCTTGGCCATTGGTTATGATTTTGTTTTGGATTGATTTGGTTTGGTTTTTGTAATTTTAAAAATCCCTCCAGCCCTTGGCTCTGTCTGACATGATTGCTTTCAGCTGTTTCTACAACAATGTTGTCCTGGCAGCGAAAACTCTCATTGTTTACAGTGGCGCCCCCCCTTCTGAACACTTTGTTAATAAAAGGTTTGTTTGGTTTTTTTTTTTTGGGGGGGGTATGGTAAATTTGGAACAACAATGAGGTATTTCAAAGAGGTGAACCACAGGTAAATTTCTCTAAGGGTGGGGTGAGGGTTACTCAAAAAGGAAACTTGACAAGGCTTTTAAAGATATCGACAATCATTATAACATAACGTGACTGATTGTTACCGTGCTCTTAACTTGGCAAAAACTTGTTGGCTTCCAAGAGAGACTAACAAAGTTGAGATGGTTCTAGCGGCCTGCTAGCACAGGGTTTCATGAGGCAAGGATTCTAGCCACTGGCTGCGCATGGCATGAGGCCTGTTAGTGATTCTATTTTTTCTCTGCAGAATGGGTCTTTCTACATTCCAGGTCTTTTCAACCCCAATAAATAATGCAGCAATTCTCTCAGTGAGTTGTACTTTTGGTTTAAACAGCCAACTGTCTCTTAAAAAGGACTTTTGTACTCGCATATACAGCTGCTCCAGAGAGAGGAGGGGATGAGTAGGGCAGGGCCCATGCTCCACTCTTAGGAAGGAGTCTGGGCAGAAAGCATGCCTGTCCTGAGCCTCTGGGCCCAAGGAGACAGCAGCGCTTTGGCCACCTGTCCCTGGGGCAGACATGCGCTAGCCACCAGGCGCCTACGCTGAACTCGCAGAAACAGCTCCCTGAAATAACGGGGAGTCAGACGCCGTCTTCCTCCAGGACGTGGAAGCTTGGAGGAGGCACGGGGTTTAAGGGGGAGGGGTGGGGACAGTCCCCCAAAGCTCCCTATTCAGTGCACGGGCGGTGTGCAGGGATCCTGTCACCTCTCCATTCCTGTGGGGAAAGCACTGGGCTAGTCCGCGAGTCCGCTGAGCACCAGAGTAAAAGGCCAACCGATGCCTACACCGGGAGATGGTAGTGTGTATAGGGTGCCATCCTAGGCTTCGCACGCTACTGCAGGGTTGTGGCTGTGTCTGCTTAGTTCGGCCTGGCAGGGTGAATCCAGCACTTGAACAAGGAGCCCGGTAAAAAAGGCCCATGAAGCACCAGCTCTCCCCCAGCTCTTCTTCCCTGACGCGACTGAAGCCTAGCTGAGGAAACAGCGGCGAAGTGATGTTCGCTCCAAGCCAAAGCCTCTGAGAAAGCACAGCATTCGCTGAGAAATGTTCTACGGGCTGCTGCTGCTTGTCTGAGCCCTGTCTAGAGGTGGGAGAAACCCGCATACAGCGAAAGCCTCTTTGCCTTGTCATCTGCCCTTGGAAAGCACAGCATTCGTTGGGAAATCTGACTTGGTTTTGGGGATGCTGCTGCAGCTTGCTAAGCTAGTCACCGCGGCACAGTGGAAGATACCCACATGGAGCGAAATGCTCTTTACCCTAGCATCACCTCTGCCTGAGAGAGAAGCGTGGTTGCACACGTCGGTCACCGCGCTCCCCAGGAGCCAGTGTGGGGAAGGCACGGCACGCTGCCCACAGAGAAGAGAAGGAGCCGTTGGCCTTGGGGTCGTGAAACGCTCGGGAAGCAGGATAGCCTGCCATGGCACGAACAACACGCCGGTGGCAAGACAAGTGTCCCCTGCTTCCTGTCCAGAGAGATGGAAGCCTGGCTGCTAAGGAGACATGATGGGACGACTAGGGCAGGGGCGTGTGCTCCACTCTGAGGAAGGAGTCGGGGCAGAAGGCAGGCCTGTCCTGTGCCTCTGGTCCGAAGGGGACAGCAACTTCTAGGCCACCTGTCCCAAGGGCAGCCTTGGGCTTGCCACCAGGAGCCATACCCGTAACTCGCAGAAACAGCCCGATGGAGAAACGGGCAGTCAGATGCCGTCTTCCACCAAGATGTGGCAGCGATGTGGGTGGCAGGGAGTGAACCAAGGAAGGAGTGGAGACTGTCCCCCACAGTTCCCCATCCCAGTGTATGGACCGTGTGCAGGGATCCTGTCACCTCTCCTTTCCTGTGGGGAAAGCACTGGTCTAGTCCGCGAGTCGGCCTGAGCGCCAGAGTAAAAGGCCAAGCGATGCCTACACAGGGAGATGGTAGTGTGTATAGGGTGCCATCCTAGGCTCCGCACGCTACTGCAGGTTTGTGGCTGTGTCTGCTTAGTTCGGCCTGGCAGGGTGAATCCAGCACGCGATCATGGAGCCAGGTAAAAAAGGCCCAAGAGGCACCAGCTCTCCCCCAGCTCTTCTTCCCTGATGCGACTGAAGCCTTGCTGCGGAAGCAGCGGGCGATGTGATGTTCGCTCCAAGCCAAAGCCTCTGCAAAAGCACAGCATTCGCTGAGAAATGTTCTACGGGCTGCTGCTGCTTGCCTGAGCCCTGTCTAGCGGTGTGAGAAACGCGCATACAGCGAAAGCCTCTTTGCCTTGTCATCTTACTTGGAAAGCACAGCATTCGTTGGGAAAACTGACTTGGGTTTGGGGATGCTGCTGCTGCTTACTGAGCTAGTCTCCGCGGCACGGTGGAAGATAACCGCATGGAGAGAAATACTCTTTGCCCTAGCATCCCCTCTGCCTGAGAGAGAAGCGTGGTTGCACACGTCGGTCACCGCCCTCCCCAGGAGCAAGTGTGGGGAAGGCACGGCACGCCGCCCACAGAGAAGAGAAGGAGCCGTTGGCCTCGGGGTAGGGAAACGCTCGGGAAGCAGGATAGCCTACCATGGCACGAACAACACGCCGGTAGCAAGACTAGTGTCCCCCGCTCCCTGTCCAGAGAGATGGAAGCCTGGATGCTAAGGAGACATGAGGGGACGACTAGGGCAGGGGCGTGTGCTCCACTCTGAGGAAGGAGTCTGGGCAGAAGGCAGGCCTGTCCTGTGCCTCTGATCCCAGGGGGACAGCATCTTCTTGGCCACCTGTCCCAAGGGCAGCCTTGGGCTTGCCACCAGGCGCCATACCCGTAACTCGCAGAAACAGCCCGATGGAGAAACGGGCAGTCAGATGCCGTCTTCCACCAAGATGTGGCAGCGATGTGG
The DNA here is from genome assembly GCF_011764305.1 of Mustela putorius furo. NCBI lineage: Eukaryota > Metazoa > Chordata > Mammalia > Carnivora > Mustelidae > Mustela > Mustela putorius. The sequence continues at coordinate 40,203 of NW_025422191.1, read as the reverse complement.
GTGGCAGGGAGTGTGCCAAGGAAGGAGTGGAGACTGACCCCACAGTTCCCATCCCAGTGCATGGACCGTGTGCAGGGATCCTGTCACCTCTCCTTTCCTGTGGGGAAAACACTGGTCTAGTCCGCGAGTCGGCCTGAGCGCCAGAGTAAAAGGCCAAGCGATGCCTACACAGGGAGATGGTAGTGTGTATAGGGTGCCATCCTAGTCTCCGCACGCTACTGCAGGTTTGTTACTGTGTCTGCTTAGTTCGGCCTGGCAGGGTGAATCCAGCACGCGAACAAGGAGCCTGGTAAAAAAGGCCCAAGAGGCACCAGCTCTCCCCCAGCTCTTCTTCCCTGACGCGACTGAAGCCTTGCTGCGGAAGCAGCGGCGATGTGATGTTCGCTCCAAGCCAAAGCCTCTGCGAAAGCACAGCATTCGCTGAGAAATGTTCTACGGTCGGCTGCTGCTTGCGTGAGCCCTGTCTAGCGGTGGGAGAAGCCTGCATACAGCGAAAGCCTCTTTGCCTTGTCATCTGCCCTTGGAAAGCAAAGCATTCGTTGGCAAATCTGAGTTGGGTTTGGGGATGATGCTGCTGCTTGCTGAGCTATTCTCCGCGGCACGGTGGAAGGTACCCGCATGGAGCGAAATACTCTTTGCCCTAGCATCCCCTCTGCCTGAGAGAGAAGCGTGGTTGCACACGTCGGTCACCGCCCTCCCCAGGAGCAAGTGTGGGGAAGGCACGGCACGCCGCCCACAGAGAAGAGAAGGAGCCGTTGGCCTCTGGGTAGGGAAAGCTCGGGAAGCAGGATAGCCTACCATGGCACGAACACCCCGCCGGTAGCAAGACCAGTGTCCCCCACTCCCTGTCCAGAGAGATGGAAGCCTGGCTGCTAAGGAGACATGAGGGGACGACTAGGGCAGGGGCGTGTGCTCCTCACTCTGAGGAAGGAGTCTGGGCAGAAGACAGGCCTGTCCTGTGCCTCTGGCCCGAAGGGGACAGCATCTTCTTGGCCACCTGTCCAAAGAGCAGCCTTGGGCTTGCCACCAGGCGCCACACCCGTAACTCGCAAAAACAGCCCGATGGAGAAACGGGCAGTCAGATGCCGTCTTCCACCAAGATGTGGCAGCGATGTGGGTGGCAGGGAGTGTGCCAAGGAAGGAGTGGAGACTGTCCCCCACAGTTCCCCATCCCAGTGTATGGACCGTGTGCAGGGATCCACCTGTCACCTCTCCTTTCCTGTGGGGAAAGCACTGATCTAGTCCGCGAGTCGGCCTGAGCGCCAGAGTAAAAGGCCAAGCGATGCCTACACCGGGAGATGGTAGTGTGTATAGGGTGCCATCCTAGGCTCCGCACGCTACTCCAGGTTTGTTGCTGTGTCTGCTTAGTTCGGCCTGGCAGGGTGAATCCAGCACGCGAACAAGGAGCCTGGTAAAAAAGGCCCAAGAGGCACCAGCTCTCCCCCAGCTCTTCTTCCCTGATGCGACTGAAGCCTTGCTGCGGAAGCAACGGCGATGTGATGTTCGCTCCAAGCCAAAGCCTCTGCGAAAACACAGCATTCGCTGAGAAATGTTCCACGGGCTGCTGCTGCTTGCCTGAGCGCTGTCTAGCGGTGTGAGAAACCCGAATAGATCTATAGACCCTTTGCCTTATCATCTGACTTGGAAAGCACAGCATTCGTTGGGAAAACTGACTTGGGTTTGGGGATGCTGCTGCTGCTTACTGAGCTAGTCTCCGCGGCACGGTGGAAGATAACCACATGGAGGGAAATGCTCTTTGCCCTAGCATCCCCTCTGCCTGAGAGAGAAGCGTGGTTGCACACGTCGGTCACCGCCCTCCCCAGGAGCAAGTGTGGGGAAGGCACGGCACGCCGCCCACAGAGAAGAGAAGGAGCCGTTGGCCTCTGGGTAGGGAAAGCTCGGGAAGCAGGATAGCCTACCATGGCACGAACAGCCCGACGGTAGCAAGACTAGTGTCCCCCGATCCCTGTCCAGAGAGATGGAAGCCTGGCTGCTAAGGAGACATGAGGGGACGACTAGGGCAGGGGCGTGTGCTCCAATCTGAGGAAGGAGTCTGGGCAGAAGGCAGGCCTGTCCTGTGCCTCTGGTCCGAAGGGGACAGCATCTTCTTGGCCACCTGTCGCAAGGGCAGACTTGGGCTTGCCACCAGGCGCCATACCCGTAACTCGCAAAAACAGCCCGATGGAGAAACGGGCAGTCAGATGCCGTCTTCCACCAAGATGTGGCAGCGATGTGGGAGGCAGGGAGTGTGCCAAGGAAGGAGTGGAGACTGACCCCACAGTTCCCATCCCAGTGCATGGACCGTGTGCAGGGATCCTGTCACCTCTCCTTTCCTGTGGTGAAAGCACTGGTCTAGTCAGCGAGTCCGCCAGAGCGCCAGAGTAAAAGGCCAAGCGATGCCTACACCGGGAGATGGTAGTGTGTATAGGGTGCCATCCTAGGCTCCGCACGCTACTGCAGGTTTGTTGCTGTGTCTGCTTAGTTCGGCCTGGCAGGGTGAGTCCAGCACGCGAACAAGAAGCCCGGTACAAAAGGCCCAAGAGGCACCAGCTATCCCGCAGCTCTTCTTCCCTGACGCGACTGAAGCCTTGCTGCGGAAGCAGCGGCGAAGTGATGTTCGCTCTAAGCCAAAGCCTCTGCGAAAGCACAGCATTCGCTGTGAAATGTTCCACGGGCTGCTGCTGCTTGCCTGAGCCCTGTCTAGCGGTGGGAGAAGCCTGCATACAGCGAAAGCCTCTTTGCCTTGTCATCTGCCCTTGGAAAGCACTGCAATCGTTGGGAAATCTGAGTTGGGTTTGGGGATGATGCTGCTGCTTGCTGAGCTAGTCTCCGCGGCACGGTGGAAGGTACCCGCATGGAGCGAAATACTCTTTGCCCTAGCATCCCCTCTGCCTGAGAGAGAAGCGTGGTTGCACACGTCGGTCACCGCCCTCCCCAGGAGGAAGTGTGGGGAAGGCACGGCACGCCGCCCACAGAGAAGAGAAGGAGCCGTTGGCCTTGGGGTCGTGAAACGCTCGGGAAGCAGGATAGCCTGCCATGGCACGAGCAACATACCGGTGGCAAGACAAGTGTCCCCGCTCCTTGTCCAGAGAGATGGAAGCCTGGCTGCTAAGGAGACATGAGGGGACGACTAGGGCAGGGGCGTGTGCTCCACTCTGAGGAAGGAGTCTGGGCAGAAGGCAGGCCTGTCCTGTGCCTCTGATCCCAGGGGTACAGCATCTCCTTGGCCACCTGTCCCAAGGGCAGACTTGGGCTTGCCCCCAGGCACCATACCCGCAACTCGCAGAAACAAACCCTTGGAGAAACGGGCAGTTAGATGCCGTCTTCCACCAAGATGTGGCAGCGATGTGGGTGGCAGGGAGTGTGCCGAGGATGCAGTGGAGACTGGCCCCCACAGTTCCCCATCCCAGTGCACGGGCCATGTACAGGGATCTTGTCGCCTCCTCTCTCCTGTGGTGAAGTTACTGGCTTAGAACCTGAGTCTCCGTGAGCCCCGGAACAAAAAGCAAAGCCTTACTTACCCCAGGAGATGGTAATAGGCATAGAGTGCCATGCTAGGCCATGCACGCTGCTGCAGTGTTGTGACTGTGTCTGCTTAGATAGGCTATCAAGGTGAACCCCAGGCGCAAACTTGGAGCCCGGGAAAGCAAGGCCCAAGAGGCACCAGTACTCCCGCGGCTTTTCTTCCCTGCCGCGACAGAGCGAACGACCAAAGCCTTGCTGAGGAAAGCAGCAGCGAAGTGCGGTTTGCGCCAAGCTGAAAACCTCTGGGAAAGCATAGCAGTCGCTGGGAAATCAGAGTCGGTTCTGCGGTCTCCTCTGCTGCTTGCCTGAGCCCAGTCTCGCGGTGGGAGATACCCGCATACACCGAAAGCCTCTTTGCCCGGGCATCTCCTCTGGGAAGGCACAGCATTCGTTGGGAAATCAGAATCGGATGTGTGTGATGCTGCAGCTGAATGCCTGAGCTAGTCTCCGTAGCATGGTGGAAGATACCCGCATGGAGCGAAATCCTCTTTGCCCTAGCACCCCTCTGCCTGAGAGAGAAGCGCGGTTGCGCCTGTGGAAAGAGCCTTAAAGAAAGGGACACGTCTTTCACTGCGCCACCCAGGAGCATGTCTGTGGAAGGTGCAGCACGGTGCCCAGGGAGAAGAGCAGGAGCCGTTGGCCTTCTGGTCTGGAAACGGTTTCGAAGCAGGAGAGCCGGCCCTGGCAGGCACAGCGGCCGGTGGCAATACAAGTGTCACCCGCTCCCTGTGCAGAGAGACGGAAGCCTGGCTGCTCTGGAGAGAGGAGGGGATGAGCAGGGCAGGGCGCGTGCTCCACTGTTAGGAAGGAGTCTGGGCAGAAAGCATGCTTGTCCTGAGCCTCTGAGCCCAAGGAGACAGCAGCGCTTTGGCCACCTGTCCCTGGGGCAGACATGCGCTAGCCACCAGGCTCCTACGCTGAACTCGCAGAAACAGCTCCCTGAAATAACGGGGAGTCAGACGCCGTCTTCCTCCAGGACGTGGAAGCTTGGAGGAGGCACGGGGTTTAAGGGGAAGGGGTGGGGGGACAGTCCCGCAAAGCTCCCTATTCAGAGCACGGGCGGTGTGCAGGGATCCTGTCACCTCTCCTTTCCTGTGGGGAAAACACTGGTCTAGTCCGCGAGTCGGCCTGAGCGCCAGAGTAAAAGGCCAAGCGATGCCTACACAGGGAGATGGTAGTGTGTATAGGGTGCCATCCTAGGCTCCGCACGCTACTGCAGGTTTGTGGCTGTGTCTGCTTAGTTCGGCCTGGCAGGGTGAATCCAGCACGCGAACAAGGAGCCTGGTAAAAAAGGCCCAAGAGGCACCAGCTCTCCCCCAGCTCTTCTTCCCTGATGCGACTGAAGCCTTGCTGCGGAAGCAGCGGCGATGTGATGTTCGCTCCAAGCCAAAGCCTCTGCAAAAGCACAGCATTCGCGGAGAAATGTTCTGCTTGCCTGAGCCCTGTCTAGCGGTGTGAGAAACGCGCATACAGCGAAAGCCTCTTTGCCTTGTCATCTGACTTGGAGAGCACAGCATTCGTTGGGAAAACTGACTTGGGTTTGGGGATGCTGCTGCTGCTTACTGAGCTAGTCTCCGCGGCACGGTGGAAGGTACCCGCATGGAGCGAAATGCTCTTTGCCGTAGCATCCCCTCTGCCTGAGAGAGAAGCGTGGTTGCACTCGTCGGTCACCGCCCTCCCCAGGAGCAAGTGTGGGGAAGGCACGGCACGCCGCCCACAGAGAAGAGAAGGAGCCGTTGGCCTCTGGGTAGGGAAACGCTCGGGAAGCAGGATAGCCTACCATGGCACGAACAACACGCCGGTAGCAAGACTAGTGTCCCCCGCTCCCTGTCCAGAGAGATGGAAGCCTGGCTGCTAAGGAGACATGAGGGGACGACTAGGGCAGGGGCTTGTGCTCACTCTGAGGAAGGAGTCTGGGCAGAAGGCAGGCCTGTCTTGTGCCTCTGGTCCGAAGGGGACAGCATCTTCTTGGCCACCTGTCCCAAGGGCAGCCTTGGTCTTGCCACCAGGCGCCATACCCGTAACTCGCAAAAACAGCCCGATGGAGAAACGGGCAGTCAGATGCCGTCTTCCACCAAGATGTGGCAGCGATGTGGGTGGCAGGGAGTGTGCCAAGGAAGGAGTGGAGACTGACCCCACAGTTCCCATCCCAGTGCATGGACCGTGTGCAGGGATCCTGTCACCTCTCCTTTCCTGTGGTGAAAGCACTGGTCTAGTCAGCGCGTCCGCCAGAGCGCCAGAGTAAAAGGCCAAGCGATGCCTACACCGGGAGATGGTAGTGTGTATAGGGTGCCATCCTTGGCTCCGCACGCTACTGCAGGTTTGTTTGCTGTGTCTGCTTAGTTCGGCCTGGCAGGGTGAGTCCAGCACGCGAACAAGAAGCCCGGTACAAAAGGCCCAAGAGGCACCAGCTATCCCGCAGCTCTTCTTCCCTGACGCGACTGAAGCCTTGCTGCGGAAGCAGCGGCGAAGTGATGTTCGCTCCAAGCCAAAGCCTCTGCGAAAGCACAGCATTCGCTGAGAAATGTTCCACGGGCTGCTGCTGCTTGCCTGAGCCCTGTCTAGCGGTGGGAGAAGCCTGCATACAGCGAAAGCCTCTTTGCCTTGTCATCGGCCCTTGGAAAGCACTGCAATCGTTGGGAAAATCTGAGTTGGGTTTGGGGATGATGCTGCTGCTTGCTGAGCTAGTCTCCGCGGCACGGTGGAAGGTACCCGCATGGAGCGAAATACTCTTTGCCCTAGCATCCCCTCTGCCTGAGAGAGAAGCGTGGTTGCACACGTCGGTCACCGCCCTCCCCAGGAGGAAGTGTGGGGAAGGCACGGCACGCCGCCCACAGAGAAGAGAAGGAGCCGTTGGCCTTGGGGTCGTGAAACGCTCGGGAAGCAGGATAGCCTGCCATGGCACGAGCAAACATACCGGTGGCAAGACAAGTGTCCCCGCTCCTTGTCCAGAGAGATGGAAGCCTGGCTGCTAAGGAGACATGAGGGGACGACTAGGGCAGGGGGCGTGTGCTCCACTCTGAGGAAGGAGTCTGGGCAGAAGGCAGGCCTGTCCTGTGCCTCTGATCCCAGGGGGACAGCATCTCCTTGGCCACCTGTCCCAAGGGCAGACTTGGGCTTGCCCCCCAGGCGCCATACCCGCAACTCGCAGATAGTACCCCATGGAGAAACGGGCAGTCAGATGCTGTCTTCCACCAAGATGTGGCAGCGATGTGGGTGGCAGGGAGTGTGCCGAGGATGCAGTGGAGACTGTCCCTCACAGTTCCCCATCCCAGTGCACGGGTCGTGTACAGGGATCCTGTCGCCTCCTCTCTCCTGTGGTGAAGGCACTGGCCTAGAACCCGAGTCGGCCCAGAGCACCGGAAACAAAAAGCAAAGCCTTACCTACCCCAGGAGATGGTAATAGGCATAGAGTGCCATGCTAGGCCACGCACGCTCCTGCAGGGTTGTGACTGTGCCTGCTTAGATCGGCTTAGCAAGGTGAACCCCGGGCGCAAACTTGGAGCCCGGGAAAGCAAGGCCCAAGAGGCACCGGCTCTCCCGCGGCTTTTCTTCCCTGCCGCGACAGTGAACGACCAAAAGCCGTGCTGAGGAAGCAGCAGCGAAGTGCGGTGTGCGCCAAGCTGAAAACCTCTGGGAAAGCATAGCAGTCGCTGGGAAATCAGAGTCGGTTCTGCGGTCTCCTCTGCTGCTTGCCTGAGCCCAGTCTCGTGGTGGGAGATACCCGCATACAGCAAAAGCCTCTTTGCCCGGGCATCTCCTCTGGGAAGGCACAGCATTCGTTGGGAAATCAGAATCGGTTGTGTTGTGATGTTGCAACTGAATGCCTGAGCTAGTCTCCGCAGCATGGTTGAAGATACCCGCATGGAGCGAAATCCTCTTAGCCCTAGCACCCCTCTGCCTGAGAGAGAAGCGCGCTTGCGCCTGTGGAAAGAGCCTCAAGGAAAGGGACACGTCTTTCACTGCGCTACCCAGGAGCATGTCTGTGGAACGTGCAGCACGGTGCCCAGGGAGAGAGCAGGAGCCGTTGGCCTTCTGGTCTGGAAACGGTTGCGAAGCAGGAGAGCCGGCCCTGGCAGGCACCAGCGGCCGGTGGCAATACAAGTGTCACCCGCTCCCTGTGCAGAGAGACGGAAGCCTGGCTGCTCCGGAGAGAGGAGGGGATGAGCAGGGCAGGGCTTGTGCTCCACTCTGAGGAAGGAGTCTGGGCAGAAAGCATGCTTGTCCTGAGCCTCTGGGCCCAAGGAGACAGCAGCGCTTTGGCCACCTGTCCCTGGGGCAGACATGCGCTAGCCACCAGGCTCCTACGCTGAACTCGCAGAAAAAACAGCTCCCTGAAATAACGGGGAGTCAGACGCCGTCTTCCTCCAGGACGTGGAAGCTTGGAGGAGGCACGGGGTTTAAGGGGAAGGGGTGGGGGACAGTCCCGCAAAGCTCCCTATTCAGAGCACGGGCGGTGTGCAGGGATCCTGTCACCTCTCCTTTCCTGTGGGGAAAGCACTGGTCTAGTCCGCGAGTCGGCCTGAGCGCCAGAGTAAAAGGCCAAGCGATGCCTACACAGGGAGATGGTAGTGTGTATAGGGTGCCATCCTAGGCTCCGCACGCTACTGCAGGTTTGTGGCTGTGTCTGCTTAGTTCGGCCTGGCAGGGTGAATCCAGCACGCGAACAAGGAGCCTGGTAAAAAAGGCCCCAAGAGGCACCAGCTCTCCCCCCAGCTCTTCTTCCCTGATGCGACTGAAGCCTTGCTGCGGAAGCAGCGGCGATGTGATGTTCGCTCCAAGCCAAAGCCTCTGCAAAAGCACAGCATTCGCGGAGAAATGTTCTGCTTGCCTGAGCCCTGTATAGCGGTGTGAGAAACGCGCATACAGCGAAAGCCTCTTTGCCTTGTCATCTGACTTGGAAAGCACAGCATTCGTTGGGAAAACTGACTTGGGTTTGGGGATGCTGCTGCTGCTTACTGAGCTAGTCTCCGTGGCACGGTGGAAGGTACCCGCATGGAGCGAAATGCTCTTTGCCCTAGCTATCCCCTCTGCCTGAGAGAGAAGCGTGGTGCACACGTCGGTCACCGCCCTCCCCAGGAGCAAGTGTGGGGAAGGCACGGCACGCCCGCCCACAGAGAAGAGAAGGAGCCGTTGGCCTCTGGGTAGGGAAAACGCTCGGGAAGCAGGATAGCCTACCATGGCACGAACAGCCCGCCGGTAGCAAGACTAGTGTGCCCCGCTCCCTGTCCAGAGAGATGGAAGCCTGGCTGCTTAGGAGACATGAGGGGACGACTAGTGCAGGGGCGTGTGCTCCACTCTGAGGAAGGAGTCTGGGCAGAAGGCAGGCCTGTCCTGTGCCTCTGACCCCAGGGGGACAGCATCTCCTTGGCCACCTGTCCCAAGGGCAAACTTGGGCTTGCCACCAGGCGCCATACCCGCAACTCACAGATAGTACGCCATGGAGAAAACGGGCAGTCAGATGCCATCTTCCACCAAGATGTGGCAGCGATGTGGGTGGCAGGGAGTGTGCCGAGGATGGAGTGGAGACTGTCCCCCACAGTTCCCCATCACAGTGCACGGGCCGTATACAGGGATCCTGTCGCCTCCTCTCTCCTGTGGTGAAGGCACTGGCCTAGACCCCGAGTCTGCTAGAGCGCCGGAACAAAAAGCAAAGCCTTACCTACCCCAGGAGATGGAAATAGGCTTAGAGTGCCATGCTAGGCCACACACGCTCCTGCAGGGTTGTGACTGTGCCTGCTTAGATCTGCTTAGCAAGGTGAACCCCGGGCGCAAACTTGGAGCCCGGGAAAGCAAGGCCCAAGAGGGCACCGGCTCTCCCGCGGCTTTTCTTCCCTGCCGCGACAGTGAACGACCAAAGCCGTGCTGAGGAAGCAGCAGCGAAGTGCGGTTTTGCGCCAAGCTGAAAACCTCTGGGAAAGCATAGCAGTCGCTGGGAAATCAGAGTCGGTTCTGCGGTCTCCTCTGCTGCTTGCCTGAGCCCAGTCTCGCGGTGGGAGATACCCGCATACAGCGAAAGCCTCTTTGCCCGGGCATCTCCTCTGGGAAGGCACAGCATTCGTTGGGAAATCAGAATCGGTTGTGTGTGATGCTGCAACTGAATGCCTGAGCTAGTCTCCGCAGTATGGTGGAAGATACCCGCATGGAGCAAAATCCTCTTAGCCCTAGCACCCCTCTGCCTGAGAGAGAAGCGCGCTTGCGCCTGTGGAAAGAGCCTTAAGGAAAGGGACATGTCTTTCACTGAGCTACCCTGGAGCATGTTTGTGGAAGGTGCAGCACGGTGCCCAGGGAGAAGAGCAGGAGCCGTTGGCCTTCTGGTCTGGAAACGGTTTCGAAGCAGGAGAGCAGGCCCTGGCAGGCACAGCGGCCGGTGGCAATACAAGTGTCACCCGCTCCCTGTGCAGAGAGACGGAAGCCTGGGTGCTCCGGAGAGTAGAGGGGATGAGCAAGGCAGGGCGCGTGCTCCACTCTTAGGAAGGAGTCTGGGCAGAAAGCATACCTGTCCTGAGCCTCTGGGCCCAAGGAGACAGCAGCGCTTTGGCCACCTGTCCCTGGGGCAGACATGCGCTAGCCACCAGGCTCCTACGCTGAACTCGCAGAAACAGCTCCCTGAAATAACGGGGAGTCAGACGCCGTCTTCCTCCAGGACGTGGAAGCTTGGAGGAGGCACGGGGTTTAAGGGGAAGGGGTGGGGGACAGTCCCGCAAAGCTCCCTATTCAGAGCACGGGCGGTGTGCAGGGATCCTGTCACCTCTCCTTTCCTGTGGGGAAAGCACTGGTCTAGTCCGCGAGTCGGCCTGAGCGCCAGAGTAAAAGGCCAAGCGATGCCTACACAGGGAGATGGTAGTGTGTATAGGGTGCCATCCTAGGCTCCGCACGCTACTGCAGGTTTGTGGCTGTGTCTGCTTAGTTCGGCCTGGCAGGGTGAATCCAGCACGCGAACAAGGAGCCTGGTAAAAAAGGCCCAAGAGGCACCAGCTCTCCCCCAGCTCTTCTTCCCTGATGCGACTGAAGCCTTGCTGCGGAAGCAGCGGCGATGTGATGTTCGCTCCAAGCCAAAGCCTCTGCAAAAGCACAGCATTCGCGGAGAAATGTTCTGCTTGCCTGAGCCCTGTATAGCGGTGTGAGAAACGCGCATACAGCGAAAGCCTCTTTGCCTTGTCATCTGACTTGGAAAGCACAGCATTCGTTGGGAAAACTGACTTGGGTTTGGGGATGCTGCTGCTGCTTACTGAGCTAGTCTCCGTGGCACGGTGGAAGGTACCCGCATGGAGCGAAATGCTCTTTGCCCTAGCATCCCCTCTGCCTGAGAGAGAAGCGTGGTGCACACGTCGGTCACCGCCCTCCCCAGGAGCAAGTGTGGGGAAGGCACGGCACGCCGCCCACAGAGAAGAGAAGGAGCCGTTGGCCTCTGGGTAGGGAAACGCTCGGGAAGCAGGATAGCCTACCATGGCACGAACAGCCCGCCGGTAGCAAAGACTAGTGTGCCCCGCTCCCTGTCCAGAGAGATGGAAGCCTGGCTGCTTAGGAGACATGAGGGGACGACTAGTGCAGGGGCGTGTGCTCCACTCTGAGGAAGGAGTCTGGGCAGAAGGCAGGCCTGTCCTGTGCCTCTGACCCCAGGGGACACAGCATCTCCTTGGCCACCTGTCCCAAGGGCAAACTTGGGCTTGCCACCAGGCGCCATACCCCGCAACTCACAGATAGTACGCCATGGAGAAAACGGGCAGTCAGATGCCATCTTCCACCAAGATGTGGCAGCGATGTGGGTGGCAGGGAGTGTGCCGAGGATGGAGTGGAGACTGTCCCCCACAGTTCCCCATCACAGTGCACGGGCCGTATACAGGGATCCTGTCGCCTCCTCTCTCCTGTGGTGAAGGCACTGGCCTAGACCCCGAGTCTGCTAGAGCGCCGGAACAAAAAGCAAAGCCTTACCTACCCCAGGAGATGGAAATAGGCTTAGAGTGCCATGCTAGGCCACACACGCTCCTGCAGGGTTGTGACTGTGCCTGCTTAGATCTGCTTAGCAAGGTGAACCCCGGGCGCAAACTTGGAGCCCGGGAAAGCAAGGCCCAAGAGGCACCGGCTCTCCCGCCGCTTTTTCTTCCCTGCCGCGACAGTGAACGACCAAAGCCGTGCTGAGGAAGCAGCAGCGAAGTGCGGTTTTGCGCCAAGCTGAAAACCTCTGGGAAAGCATAGCAGTCGCTGGGAAATCAGAGTCGGTCTCTGCGGTCTCCTCTGCTGCTTGCCTGAGCCCAGTCTCGCGGTGGGAGATACCCGCATACAGCGAAAGCCTCTTTGCCCGGGCATCTCCTCTGGGAAGGCACAGCATTCGTTGGGAAATCAGAATCGGTTGTGTGTGTGATGCTGCAACTGAATGCCTGAGCTAGTCTCCGCAGTATGGTGGAAGATACCCGCATGGAGCAAAATCCTCTTAGCCCTAGCACCCCTCTGCCTGAGAGAGAAGCGCGCTTGCGCCTGTGGAAAGAGCCTTAAGGAAAGGGACATGTCTTTCACTGAGCTACCCTGGAGCATGTTTGTGGAAGGTGCAGCACACGGTGCCCAGGGAGAAGAGCAGGAGCCGTTGGCCTTCTGGTCTGGAAACGGTTTTTCGAAGCAGGAGAGCAGGCCCTGGCAGGCACAGCGGCCGGTGGCAATACAAGTGTCACCCGCTCCCTGTGCAGAGAGACGGAAGCCTGGGTGCTCCGGAGAGTAGAGGGGATGAGCAAGGCAGGGCGCGTGCTCCACTCTTAGGAAGGAGTCTGGGCAGAAAGCATACCTGTCCTGAGCCTCTGGGCCCAAGGAGACAGCAGCGCTTTGGCCACCTGTCCCTGGGGCAGACATGCGCTAGCCACCAGGCGCCTACGCTGAACTCGCAGAAACAGCTCCCTGAAATAACGGGGAGTCAGACGCCGTCTTCCTCCAGGATGTGGAAACTTGGAGGAGGCACGGGGTTTAAGGGGAAGGGGTGGGGACAGTCCCCCAAAGCTCCCTATTCAGTGCACGGGCGGTGTGCAGGGATCCTGTCACCTCTCCTTCCCTTTGGGGAAAGCACTGGGCTAATCCGCGAGTCTGCCTGAGCGCCAGAGTAAAAGGCCAACCGATGCCTACACCGGGAGATGGTAGTATGTATAGGGTGCCATACTAGGCTCCGCAAGCTACTCAGGGTTGTGGCTGTGTCTGCTTAGTTCGGCCTGGCAGGGTGAATCCAGCACGCGAACAAGGAGCCCGGGAAAAAAGGCCCAAGAGGCACCAGCTATCCCGCAGCTCTTCTTCCCCGACGCGACTGAATCCTTGCTGAGGAAGCAGCAGCGAAGTGCTGCGAAAGCACCGCATTCGCTGAGAAATATTCTGCGGGCTGCTGCTGCTCGCCAGAGCCCTGTCTCGCGGTGGGAGAAACCCGTATAGATCGAAAGCCTCTCTGCCTTGTCATTTGCCCTTGGAAAGCACAGCATTTGTTGGGAAATCTGAGTTGGGTTTGGGGATGCTGCTGCTGCTTGCTGAGCTAGTGTCCGCGGCACGGTGGAAGATACCCGCATGGAGCGAAATACTCTTTGCCCTAGCATCCCCTCTGCCTGAGAGAGAAGCGTGGCTGCACACGTCGGTCACCGCGCTCCCCAGGAGCAAGTGTGGGGAGGGCACGGCACGCCGCCTCCAGAGAATAGTAGGAGCCGTTGGCCTCTGGGTCGGAAACGCTCAGGAAGCAGGATAGCCTGCCATGGCACGAACAGCAGGCCTGTAGCAAGACAAGTGTCCACCGCTCCCTGTGCGGAGAGATGGAAGCCTGGCGTCTAAGGAGACATGAAGGGATGACTAGGGCAGGGCAGTGTGCTCCACTCTGAGGAAGGAGTCTGAGCAGAAGGCAGGCCTGTCCTGTGCCTCTGGTCCCAAGGGGACAGCATCTCCTTGGCTAACTGTCCCAATGGCAGACTTGGGCTTGCCCCCAGGCACCATACCCGCAACTCGCAGAAACAAACCCTTGGAGAAACGGGCAGTCAGATGCCCGTCTTCCACCAAGATGTGGCAGCGATGTGGGTGGCAGAGAGTGTGCCGAGGATGCAGTGGAGACTGTCCCCCACAGTTCCCCATCCCAGTGCACGGGCCATGTACAGGGATCTTGTCGCCTCCTCTCTCCTGTGGTGAAGTTACTAGTACTGGCTTAGAACCTGAGTCTCCGTGAGCGCCGGAACAAAAAGCAAAGCCTTACTTACCCCAGGAGATGGTAATAGGCATAGAGTGCCATGCTAGGCCATGCACGCTGCTGCAGTGTGTGTGACTGTGTCTGCTTAGATAGGCTATCAAGGTGAACCCCGGGCGCAAACTTGGAGCCCGGGAAAGCAAGGCCCAAGAGGCACCTGTACTCTCGCGGCTTTTCTTCCCTGCCGCGACAGAGCGAACGACCAAAGCCTTGCTGAGGAAGCAGCAGCGAAGTGCGGTTTGCGCCAAGCTGAAAACCTCTGGGAAAGCATTGCAGTCGCTGGGAAATCAGAGTCGGTTCTGCGGTCTCTTCTGCTGCTTGCCTGAGCCCAGTCTCGCGGTGGGAGATACCCGCATACAGCGAAAGCCTCTTTTGCCCGGGCATCTCCTCTGGGAAGGCACAGCATTCGTTGGGAAATCAGAATCGGATGTGTGTGATGCTGCAGCTGAATGCCTGAGCTAGTCTCCGCAGCATGGTGGAAGATACCCGCATGTAGCGAAACCCTCTTTGCCCTAGCACCCCTCTGCCTGAGAGAGAAGCGCGGTTGCGCCTGTGGAAAGAGCCTTAAGGAAAGGGACACGTCTTTCACTGAGCTCCCCAGGAGCATGTCTGTGGAAGGTGCAGCACGGTGCCCAGGGAGAAGAGCAGGAGCCGTTGGCCTTCTGGTCTGGAAACGGTTTCGAAGCAGGAGAGCCGGCCCTGGCAGGCACACAGCGGCCAGTGGCAAGACAAGTGTCACCCGCTCCCTGTGCAGAGAGACGGAAGCCTGGGTGCTCCGGAGAGTGGAGTGGATGTGTAGGGCAGGGCACGTGCTCCATTCTTAGGAAGGAGTCTGGGCAGAAAGCATGCCTGTCCTGAGCCTCTGGGCCCAAGGAGACAGCAGCGCTTTGGCGACCTGTCCCTGGGGGCAGACATGCGCTAGCCACCAGGCGCCTATGCTGAACTCGCAGAAACAGCTCCCTGAAATAACGGGGAGTCAGACGCCGTCTTCCTCCAGGACGTGGAAACTTGGAGGAGGGGGACGGGGTTTAAGGGGAAGGGGTGGGGACAGTCCCTCAAAGCTCCCTATTCAATGCACGGGCGGTGTGCAGGGATCCTGTCACCTCTCCTTTCCTGTGGGGAAAGCACTGGGCTAGTCCGCTAGTCCCGCCTGAGCGCCAGAGTAAAAGGCCTAGCGATGCCCTACACCGGGAGATGGTAGTGTGTATAGGGTGCCATCCTAGGCTCCGCATGCTATTGCAGGGTCTTGTCTGTGTCTGCTTAGTTCGGCCTGGCAGGTTTGAATCCAGGACGCGAACAAGGAGCCTGGGAAAAAAGGCCCCAAGAAGCACCAGCTGCCCCCGCAGCTCTTCTTCTCTTAAGCGACATAGCTAATGCCCAAAGCTTTGCTTAGGAAGCAGAGGCGAAGTGCAGTTCGCGCCAAGCCCAAGAACTCTGCAAAAGCAGAGTAGGCGCTGGGAAAATTAGAGTCGGTTCTGTGGGCTGCTGTTTCGGCTTCACTTAACCTAGTATTCACAGAACGGTGGGAGAAAACCCGCATAGAGCAAAAGCCTCTTTGTACGTGCATCCCCTCTGGGAAAGCACAGCATTCTTTGGGAAATCTGTGTCAGTTCTGTGGGATGCTGATGCCGCTTGTCTGAACATAGTTTCCGAAGCATGGTGGGCGAAACCCGTATGGAGCGAAATCCTTTAGCCCGGTCATCCCCTCTGCCTGAGAGAGAAGTGTGGTTGCACCTCTGGAAACAGCCTTAAGGAAAGGGACACGTCTGTCACTGTGCTCCCCAGGAGCATGTCTGGGAAAGGCTCAGCATCGCCGCCCTGGGAGAAGAGAACGAGCTTTGGCCTTGTTGTTGGGAAACGGTCGTGAACCAGGAGAGCCTGCCATGGCAGGAACAGCGGGCGGGTGGCAAGACAAGTGTCACCACAGTCTATGATGACACTTTTGAGTCAAGGTTCATCTACTCTACAGATGAGACTGTAAAATTTTTAAAGGCAACATGTTTAAAGGCAACATCATGAAAGAAGGTTTGGTGGATTGCTTTGATTTTCTATTCATGGTATCAGATGAGTTTAAGGGAGCATAATCCAATAAAAAATTAAAAATTAATTTTAAAAAATAAGAAAAAAAAAACATTTTAATGTCTTTGCCTTTGTGATTCCTGCAAATGAAACTACAAGAAAGGACTGAGAACATTTTCTTTTTTTCGATTTGTTTTTCTTCAATTTGGACCTCCTTCTTAGGTCTCTGATCAAAGAATGCTACACAGACTCTGTAGTGTAGAAAGGACAAAATATCATATTACAAAATATTCCATTCCTATCCTTTTGTATACCCAGAACAATAAGTTAATATATGTGCTGCCAAAGGAGCACACCAGAGCTATAAGTTAAGTGAAGATTGTACTGGGAAGATGAAACAATTATTCCATAAAATGAGTGGGTTTTGAATGGGACATGAAGGGCGGACTTGTGAGTTAAGAAAAAATATATATATAAAGACTTAATGAAGGTTTAATTAAAGCATAATAACTATGCTGTATTCTTAAAATATATTAAAATGATGATATGGAAATACTTTGCCTAGTACTTAATATCTCACAGAGTAACATCAAAGCACCTATTAATCCTTTCTACTAACAGCTGTTCCTCTTTGTTTCACTTTACATAACATGTGATGGATTGACATTTGTAGAAATAAGGAGGAAACATGGAAGAAAGTGAACAATTAGAAAGGATCAAAATACAGTAATAAACCAGGTAAATAACCAGTGAATATTATTATAGTAAATATATGCACATTTATAAACTGAGAATTTTCAGGAGTGACAGCCAATGTAGAAGATCGAGATGGTGTTATAGAAAATTCCATAAAACCCTTCGCATTAGTTTAACAGCCTGGTATAATATTTAGAAATATGTGTAATTTCTTTGAGCAGTTAAGCATAGAAAAACATGGCTGAAATAATGATAAACACTTAACATTTACTTAAATTTTTGTTTATTTTTATCCTTTAATGCCCATCTTGTGTTCATAATGTCCTAAGTATTTGTGGTTGTTGGATCAAAGTAAATTTGAAAATTTCCATGGGGAGGGGAAATAGTATCTGTTTGTAAAACAAAACAAAACAAAACAAAAACACAGGGCACCGTTCCTATGGTTGTGAGCTGCCCTTCCCTTACTGCTCAATGCATTTTCATTAACACCCACCTCACAGTCCATAGGCAGCTATCTGTGTTCCCATCTTTAAGAAATTTTATCTTACAAGTCTTTCCTCATGACACTGTTGCATATTACATAAATCAAACAGACATTCAACCTCTTGGAATGGAATCAGAAACCCACAAAGCTGACTGCTGTCAGGACTCATAAGGAAGGCAATTAATAAATTTATTATTTAGGAGAGGAGTTGTTTGCTTTCCAAAAATCCATGCAAAGTTGGAATGTTATCCGGAGTGTATATCAAACTGACGAAGCAAAAAATGTCTTTTTATCTCAGGTTCACCCATTTGACAATCATTATATTTTCTCCTTTATCTCTGGTTTGGTCAGCTATGCTAGTGTCAGAACACTTAATTCATTCAGTCAATCAACAAAGACCTGTTTAGTACTAATTTTTTGTGGGTGGGATGAATAAGACAAATATATCTGCCACAATGGAGCATATGATCTAGAGTTTAAAATTCATATTTGAATTACTTTACATACCACCACATACATGAATTACATACTTACCACCCACAAATGTAAAACAACACATAAAATTGATAATGCTAAGGAGAAGACCTTAATATTAAAAGCAATAAAATTGATATGTCTATTAGTAGAAATAAAAAATAGTCATATATTAAAGTAAAATTTAGGGCTTCCTGGGTGACTCAATCAGTTAAGCAGCTGCATTTGGCTCAGGTCATGATCCAAGGGTCCTGGGATTAAGACCTGCATCGGGCTCACTGCTGGGTAATAAGCCTGCCTCTCGATCTTCCTCTGCCTGCCACTCTGCCAACTTGAGCTCTCTCTCTCTCTCTCTCTCTGTCAAATAAACAAATAAAATCTTTAAAAAAAAGATAAATATAAAGTAACACTTACTGGAGATTTGGGGATGGTGATGTCATCAAGATGGCAACATGGATGCATGGATGGCTCCTTATTGCGAAAGGTAAATGTATAGTCAAAACCAGATTCTCTAATATTGTAGGGTGATATATAAATCATTTAGTAGTCTAGTTTAAACGTTAAAAAAACAAGCCTATTAAAAATAACTATAACTGCAATCATTTGTTATTGAAAGTACAATATAAAAATGATCTAATATGTACAAACATCAATAACCTATTGTTATAGGAGAAGTATAAATTTTCTGTAAACTATTGAAGTTCAGTTGTTTTCAAAATAAAATGGAATGTTATAACTAATGTATTTTATATAAGCTTAATGGTAAATATAAAAAAATATGTAGTAGATTCACAAAAGATTTTGATAAAGAAGTTTAAAACATACTGCCACAAAAAAACTCATCAGATTACAAAGAGAACAAGACAGGAAAATAAAGAGCAGAGCATCTACAAAAGAGAAACAAAAAGATAAAAACACTGGGTAAAGAAAAAAAAATTTAAAAAAAGGGGAGGGGAAGGCAAACCATAATACACTTAACTATAAGTAACAAACTGTTTCTGGAGGGGAGATGGGCAGGGGAATGGGCTAAGCCAGTAAATAATTATTAGGAGGTCACTTGTGATGAGCATTGATGAGCATATGTAAATGGTGAATTACTAAATTCTACTCCTGAAACTAATATTACACTATATATTAACTAAAATTTAAATAAATCATGAAATATAAAAAGAATGAAAGGCAATAGTTAAGTCCCTTACCTATCCATAATTACTTTAACTGTAAAGTGAATGGAATCATCAGTTGGAAGACATAGAAAGGCTAGAAATAGATTAAAAAAAAAAACCAAAAAACACAAGATCCAACAATATGTTGCATATAAAAGAATCACTTTAGCTTTAAGGACACACATGGGCAGAGAGTAAAGGGATGGAAAAAGATATTCCAAGCTAATGATAACAAAAAAAAACAAGGGTGGCAAATAACTATAACAGACAAAATAGACGGAGGGCAGGGCACAGAGAGAGAGAGATAGAGAAGCAGACTCTCTGCTGAGCAAAGAGCCTGATGCAGGATTTGATCCCAGGACCCCTGAGATCATGACCTGAGCTGAAGGCAGTGGCTTAATCCACTGAGCCACCTAGGCGCCCCTAAGCTAATTTTTTAAATTCCTGTTCCAATAAACACCTGGATTGCCATATAAAGTTAACCACATCATCTTTTTTAGGTAAGTAATTGTACTTTTTATGTGCATAGTTATTTTGGTCCATGAGTTCAGCTCCTCTTAGGATCATCAAATCTCTGTAAAGTCTGGGTATGCTAGGATTTTCTAAGCAACAATAAAATACATTGAAACCTGGTAGCTTAAATTATAATAATGTTTTCTTTCTCAATCATTCACAATAGCATTACATTCTGAGTAGCTTCCTTCTATTTTGCAGCTATAGTGTTTGGAAAAACTTGAATTGTGATATCACTGTGATAATGTGAATTAGTCAGGGTTTTTCAGAGAATAGGGAAGAGAAAAAAAAAGGGAAGATATTCTCCAGGGCCAACTCTAGAAGTGACTATTAAAACATCTGTCCAAATTCAATTGAAAAAAAACTCAGAAATGCCATCTCCAGTGAAATACAAAGAGTATATATAGTTTCTGGGCACACACATCTCATTTGACCCCAATGATGTACATCAATGAAAGACTGAAGGCCAATCACCACTCCATGGGAGAATTTAAAAATAAATTTACTAATGAGGCCAAGAATTCAGAATCACAAATACTTCAGATCTAATAATAACTGCCCTGCACTTGATGTTATTCTGTAACATAATCCTACGATCAAGTTTCCATTTTTAAACTCTTACAATTTTAAATTCTTAAATCCTTATGAAGAAGCATCATTTGGAGGGAGCAGTTTTCATAATTTAGCATCCATCAGCCTTTTTTTTAAAGATTTTTATTTATTTATTGGAGAACAGAGAGAGAGAGAGAGAGAGATCACAAGTAAGCAGAGAGGCAGGCAAGCAGGGAGGGAAGCAGGCTTCCTTTTGAGCAGAGCCCGATGTGGGGCTGGACCCCAGGACCCAAAGACCATGAATTGAGATGAAGGCAGAGGCTTAACCCACCACCCACGTGATGAGAGAGGCCCCCTCAGGTGCCCCTCATCCATCAGTTTTAATTGTTTGGAGGAAAATGTGTGTATGAATAATGCCTTAGGGAGCTAATCTCTCTAATCTCTCTAAATTTTTTTCTAAAGAATTTTCAAGTCTTTACTCCTTCAAGGTTTTTGCACAGTTCTGATAGCCTCTAAATATCCAGCTGATTTCTACAGAGACAGGCCTGTTAAAAACTGTCCTCAAACCAGGAATAGAGCTTGAAACATACCAGTCAAGAGCAACTTTGAGTCTTTTAAGGAATTTATCATCATTGCCTTGTTTTTGGTACATATCTGAAATAGTTCTATATTACACTTGCATAATTTCTCCAGAGCTGACTTTGAAGGAGGCATTCAGTTCCAGCTAGTTCCATATTTTGGCAAGAACTATAATTCTATATAAAAAAGAACATATTTTAGGGTGCCTGGGTGGCTCAGTGGGTTAAAAATCTCTGCCTTCGGCTCAGGTTATGATTCCAGGTTCCCTGGGATTGAGTCCCACAGTGGGCTCTCTTCTCAGCAGGGAGCCTGCTTCCATTCCTCTCTCTCTGCCTGCCTCTCTGCCTTCCTGTGATCTCTGTCAAGTAAATAAATAAAATTTTTTAAAAAACATTTTATACCAGTTATTCATGTTTATTAACTAAGATATCACAATACAAATAATACAAACAACAGTTGCTCTTTATTAATACCTTCAACCAAGATCAAAAAAATAAGTCATATTTTCTCCAAAAATTTATATCATCTGATAGGTCAGATATATATAAAATTACATTTAAAGTTTTAAAAACTATCAGCAAATATTTTCATTTTAAATGCAAATTTCAAAGAAAATCTACTTTTCCAAAACACGACTTTTTTATCCTATTTTTTTTTAATTTTGTCGACAACTGCTGAATTGTTTTAGCGAGACTATAAATGTTAGGTCGAAAAAATGATTGATAGATGTAGGATCAAAATATTATGTTCCATTAAAAATGATTTAGTCTTTGATGAACATCTGTTTGGTAATATGTTGCATCCAGATACAGTAAATTAATGACATTTATAAAATTATAGGGAAATGACACCTTCCGTTCCATTATGAGTAGAGCTTTTAAAATGCTATTTGTCACAAACCTGTCATCTTGTTATTATGTAGCATTATATAGAATTTAAAAAATGTATACTCTTCATTTTGAAGTCTTTTAGAAATCTAAAATATGACTATGCTATGGTTTGTGTTTCCATATTCCTTTATTGCCAGTTTGAACAAATCCACATGCTTTGAATCAAAAGGTATAAAGTTCCTCTTATTTGGAAAAATGATGTTTATTTTTGTTCTCTCACCCTTAGCAGGTGGTTTCATTTTAGCCACACTTCAGAGTTATAATTTCGTTCTTATTAAAAACATTTATTATGATCTACATAGATGAATGAAACTTTTATTTTATTAAATTATTTGCCAAAAAATCTGTTATTTTAAAAATGTGTATTTCCTTTGAAGAGTTATTTTAGAGCATTCAGAGAGGATCTAGGAATTTTTAAGTAGGTATGAAATGGTTATTTATATGATTGTTTCTTTAAGGCTTATGTATATTGTCCATTATATGCTATAAAATATTTTTGAAATTAAATTTAAGGTATGTTTTACACAGTTTATTTTTTGGAAAAAAACATTGAAATGACTTATGAAAATTCAGTATACTCTCAACATTAATTTATTCTGAAATTTACCAATTGTTTACTGAACCTATTATATGGCAGATATTAGACTTCAGACTACACTGGTAAATGAAATACTTGGCTTTGTAGAACTTTTTGTTTAAAGGGGGAGACAATTTAAAAGCTATAAACCTTAACAGAAATTGCATAGTGCATTCAAAAACTGATGAGTACAATGGGGAAAAAAAAAGAAAAAATTAGATCAGGGTGAGAAAAAATCAAGGTTGCTAGGCAGGGGATGGGGAGTTAAGAATTTTAATAGAAAGATCAGGGTAGTTTACAATGAAGCTAACAATTGAACAAAGGTATGGAAAGGTGATGAATTTGCCAAGAAAATACCAGCAATAAGGTCACTCCAGACAAAGGAATTGGCTATCTTGAAGGCCATAAGGTTGGATCGTGCCTGGCCATATCTGAGGAATAGCAAGGAGGCCACTGTGAGTGACTGAAGAGTAGAGTAGCAGGAAAGAGGTCACAGTGGTTAAATGAGTGGCTAGATCATGTAAAAGCTTAGAAGTCATTGTAAAACTCTGGCTTTTATATTTGGAAATTTACTGTATGATAGAATTTCTGCTAATAACTGAGAGTTTCAAATGTCCCATAAAAATTCAAGGATTCTTTTTTTTGTAAGACAGAATAAAGAAAAGAGAGTTCATATTTTCACATGGTGTAACAAATGCTCAGAGATCCAAGTGTAGGAATCTATGGGGAACAGGAAGAAGGCACTAAAAATCACACCAATATATTTGATGACTGTTGACTATATACAAATTTGTACTTTTCTAGATTTTTTTATAGTCATGGAATCACACAGTATATACACTATTCATTGCCTGGCTTTTCTTTTTTTTCAGCACCATTACTTTGAGAATCTCCAATTGTAAATAGTTCATTTTTGATGTTGAATAGTAATCTCTTTAATGAATAGATGATAATTGGTCTTTGCTCTATTGATGGACATTGATGAACATTTCCACTGTTTTCAATTCTTAAAAAATAAAGCTGCTATGTAATTCATAAACAAGTCCTTGTATGAACATAGGGTTTGTTTCTTTTGGTTAAATGCCTAGAATTAAAATGGCTATTTGTGTAACTGCAACATATTTTGCATTTAAAAAAAAATTCAAACTATTTCCAAAGTGGTGGTATCATGATATATGCCAAACAACAGTTTAGATTTTTTGTTGCTTCTCAATCTAGCTCAGACGAAGTACAATTAGCCTTTATAATTTCAGCCATTCTAATAGATATGTAAGCATGTCTCATGATTTTTAATTTGTATTTCTTTAATGTCTAAAATATTGAGAAATTTGTCATGTGATTATATCCTTTGGGTGACATGTCTCTTCAATACTATTCTTCACATGTAAAATTGGATACTCTCTTTGGTTATTAGTAAGGTTTTTATTTTTATTCATTTTTTAATAATCAGAGTAGATGTCGTCCATTATCAGATATATAATTTGCAAATCCCTTCTACCATCTTTACGGTTTTCTCAATGGAGCTTTGATAGCTGTGTCTTTCAAGAAATATGCACTTCTTTCCTGGTACACGGAGGTATGACTAGAACATTATCAATGTTGACCTTTGCAAAGAAAATAATGGCTTAAGATTATATATAGTCTGCAGCTGTTGAGAGTGTTCTGTAATATCAAGCATATCTAGTTAGTTGATAATTTTTGTTCAAGTCTTACATATCTTACCAATTTGATGACCATTTGTCTATATAATCTTAAAATAAAGGTGTTGCAATTTTTTTTCCATTTCTCTTCTAAGGGTAGAAGTTATGATTTTTTGTTCTTAGTTTTCCCTATATATCCCCAAATCTGTTATTAGGTATTAAAAGTGAAGAATTATTATACTCCCTGATGAATTCATACGTTTACTCTTCTGTAATTTTGACTTTGATCTTTATGTCTGATAATGAAATTTGCTTTAAAATCACTTTTCATTATTTTTGATATAACCACCAAAGTTATAGTGTGATTACTGTTAACACATAGCAGCATATTTTTTCTTTTACTTTTTAAAGCACTTCTAATATTTAATCCTGAAAAAAATAAACAGCTTTTTTAGCTCTGGAAGCATCTTTCTAAATTATCTTTTCTTTTTTTTTAATGAATCAGTAGCAATTTTTGTTAAGGGACCTAAACTGAAAGTAGGTTTAGAACTTTATTTATTTATTTGTGTATTATTAGTAAAAGATTTTATTTTGGTTTATTGACAGCGAGAGAGAGAGAGAGAGGAGGTTGCACAAGCGGGGTAAATCACGTGCAGAGTGAGAGGATAGGTTAGAAGCAAGCTCCTTGGGGTGCAAGTAGTCCCATGCAGGGCTGGATCCCTGTACACTGGAATCATGACCTCAGCCAAAGGCAAACATCTGCTTAAAACAACTGAGTCATCCAGGCACCCCTAGAAAATTAAAAAAAAAAAAAGAAGACCTTTTAAAAATATTTTGTTGTTTTTTTTTAATATTTATATTTATTTTGACAGACAGAGAGACAGGAAATAGGAACTATAAGCAGGGCAGAGGAAACAGGAGAAGCAGGTTTTTCCCACTGAGCAGAGAGCCTGATGTGGGGCTCCATCCCAGGACCCTGGGATCATGACCTGAAAAAGAAGGGACAACTTATGGAGGAAGCCACCCAGACACCTCTTTTCTTTGTTTTTAATATATGGCAACTGATGCTTCCCCAGCCATGAGGAGCATATTACCCATTGATCAAATCTTTGATAACAACCTATTTACAAAGGTGTGTAAATATATACTTACTCAGATTTATACACTTCGTGTTTTCTTCATAGTTTGGGGGGGGCTGGACCCCATGGTCACAACACTGCTTCCAGTCTTTGCCTTCCCATCTTTTGATACCAGGTATTTGGTCAGCAAAGCAAATTAGTATCAAAATTAATAAGCCTTGGCACCATATCTCTGGAGCAGGGGTTGCTCTTAGCCAAGGCCCAGAGCAGTTGACCTCCCCTCGCTAGGTCCCTATGCCACCACCAGAACTCAGTTTCTTACATGTATGCTAAGCAGACCAAAACCAAACAAGGAAAGCTCCGACAGCTTTCACTGGCATGCCTCATCTCCCACTCCCTCCCTCGATGTCCAGGCAGTACCAGATGCCAGGGAGGGGTGCTTGGTCCAACATATGGGAGGGAAGGAAGTAGCCACGAGCAAGTACCTGCCTCTCTGTGCCTTTCTTTCATGAGCAGGTTGTAAGGAGGAGGAAGAGGAAGGGGAAGACAAGGTGAACTTCAAGGGGTGAAGGCCTCCAGGTAGGCAGCTGGCTCCTGCCAGTAGGAAAGGGACAAAGGAGAAGGCAGTGAGTCTTTGCAGGGAGGGTGGGGGGTAAGGGTTACAGCTTATGACGGAATCTGGAACAGGAATAATTGGGATACTAGTCATTTGAGTCCACCATTGGCAAGCTGGGCTGGGTGTCAGGGCAGCAGATAGGACTCCCTGGGCAATGGCACATGAGAGAAGGTGGAATTCTTCTCTGAGGAGCAG
The DNA here is from genome assembly GCF_011764305.1 of Mustela putorius furo. Classification (NCBI taxonomy): domain Eukaryota; kingdom Metazoa; phylum Chordata; class Mammalia; order Carnivora; family Mustelidae; genus Mustela; species Mustela putorius. Next base: position 15,000 of record NW_025422191.1, on the reverse strand, counting down.
GTGGAGCTTTGGGGTGTTGGGGAAAGCATAGACAGTATTGTTCCAGGGCCAAGGACAGGTCCAGGTACTCCTGGATGGAGGTTAAGGCCACAGTATGATCCAGGTCTCCTACCACCAGCTTGAAGGTACCACATGCCAGCCACCCCTCATTATTGTGTAGAACTCTCTGGTGCCACTTATTGGCTTATCCATCAAATGACTCTTTCAGCAGCTTGAAAACCACCCTCCACAGGATACACTCCCAGGATATGGGAGGCTTCCAGAGTGAAAATTTTGCACAGGATCACCCCAAAAGACCAGAAGTCACTCTGGTGGATGTAGATCTGGTCAAACATGGCCTTAGGGACCATCCACTTCACAGGCAGTCCACTGTTGGTTGTCTTTTTATAGTAACTGATGTGGTGATATCTCTGGCAAGGCTGAAGTCTGAGATCTTCATCATGCTGTCCTTTGTCACCAGCACTTCCCTGGTGGCCAGGTCTTGGTGTATGCACTTCTTGGAGGCAAGGTACTCCATGCCTCAGGCTACCTGATAGGCACAGGATACCAGGTCCTTGGAGGAGAGTTGCTCTGCTGCATTGGTGGTGATATTGTAACAGTACTCCAGGTCGGAGGGCCTCTGGGCCTGCAGGTACTCCTGTATGTTGTCTTTGGAGGCATATTCCATGAGAGTGTACAAAGGACCGTCCTGTGTGCAGGACCCCAGCAGGTTTGATGGTGTCCTTGTGCTGTCCAATCATCTTCATCATCTCCATTTCTGAGATTAGGTTTGGACAGGTCTTTCTCTGTTGCATCTGACTTCAACATCTTCACAGACACTTTAGTCAAAATGGTTGGGATTTGTTTTTGTCCAGCCCAGTGGCCTTCCTCCAAACACCACCTGCCCAAAGTAGGCCTGTCTTAGGGGTCTGCCTAAACTGCCTACAACCAGCCTGCCTCAAGGCAGAGTTATGAACTCTAGATTATCCTCAAAAACATTTTAAACCACAAGCTAAAAAGTTCTCTTCACTAGGTCTCTGTCGCAGGTCTAATTTTCTTATCTTTCATCATTTATCTTTTTCCTAATTCTTATTTTCAGTATAGTTTATTTTTGCTTCCAGGTGTTTCCCTCCTGGTTTCTGTATGCTGTTTCATAGGGAAGAAATTATCCTGTCATAAAATTATTTCTTGAGCATTCATTACATCTCTCAGTTAAAATGGGTTCTTTTATGGTATTGATTTCATTTAAGTTTTCTCAAAATGGGAAGAATTTTCAAAATGGTGTTTTCCTCAAGTTTCAGAGTATGTCTTAGCCTCATCTTTACTCTTTTTGAAATTCACACTTTTTGAAATTCACTTCTTGTCCCCCTCTTTTTTATCTTTTCAAATTAAAAATGTTTTATTTTTACTATTCTTTTATTTGAGTATATAGTTGATATTCAGTGTTACATTGGTTTCAGGTTTTCAATATCTCCATACATTATTCTATGATCACTACAAATATAGCCACCATCTGTCACCATATAAAACACTATTATAATATCATTGACTATATTCTCTACACTGTCCCATATCTCTTTTTTAAAATCTCTGATTTTTATGTTTTCTGTTATTCCAATTTTCGACCATCATTTTACTTGGTTACTTTAATAAAATATGCCTGATTACACACTCACCCTTTGCTGAAAACCATAGCATTTGATTTATAGTTGTCTTCTTCTTCTTCTTTTTTTTTTAATTAACATATATGTATTATTAGCCCCAGGGGTACAGGTCTGTGAATCGCCAGGTTTACACACTTCACAGCACTCACCACAGCACATACCCTCCCCAATGTTCATAACCCCACCACCCTCTCCCTACCCTCCCCACCCCCCCCCGGAAACTCTCAGTTTGTTTTTGTGAGATTAAGAGTCTCTTATGGTTTGTCTTCCCTCCCGATCCCATCTTGTTTCATTTACTCTTTTCTTGTCCCCCCATATTGCACCCTCCATTTCCTCATATCAGGGAGATCATATGATAGTGTCTTTTTCTGGTTGACTTATCTTGCTTTGCTAATGCATAATACCCTCTAGTTCCATCCATGTCATTGCAAATGGCAAGATTTTCATTTCTTTTGATGGCTGCATAGTATTCCATCATATATATATATCCATTCATTTGTTGATGGACATCTAGGTTCGTTCCATAGTTTGAACTATTTTGGATATTGCTGCTATAAACATTTGGTGCACGTGCCCCTTTGGATCATATAGTAGTCTTCTTTACCTCTATCAGAACCCCAGGAAGCTTTATTTTATTTATTTACTCACATAAACAGATGATCCAACACAACGTTTTTTGATGTTCAAATGTATTATAATGTCTTACCGCTTAAACACTATGCTTACTGCTCTCTTTTTCACTGTCTGACTAAATCCTCATCATCACTATGCCATTTAATCAGAAAGAACATTTGGAACTCAGAGTTCTCTCCATATCAGGGAATGAAGACTCCACCCTTCTGTTTGTGCAGGTAAAAATAAATGTTGATATTGTCTGTCCTGCACATACTCCATCCTGTTCACCAGAATATTCACCCATCAAAATATATACAAAATAAAAACCATACCTCACCACTTCTATTACCACCCAGCATGCTAAAAACACCATCATATGTTCCTGAAGTTATTGACTTGATTGATAACCACCCACTTCCACACATACTGCACTCCTTTCTCCCTGCAAATTTATTTTGGTACAGCAACTTAACCTAAAAATCAAGTCAGATGATTTTTATTCTGCTGTGTCGAACGTCTTTTGCAGGTATCTTCCCCTTTCATATTAAATAAAAAAACTGAAGGCGTTTCAATGTACTAGAAGGTCACGCATATCAATACGTTCTTACCTCTCTCCACCACTATGAACTCCTCATTGGCCTCCTTGCTTTTTCCTCAAAAGTAACAGACCAGCTGTTCACACAAAGTCTATATACTTACTTGCTCTGCCTAGAGCAATCTTTTCCTTAATATTTGTATAAACACCCTCCTTCACTTCCTGGGTCTTTGTGCAAATAACATCTCATAAGATGAGATATAACCACCCAAACACAAAATAAAATTAACTTTCCTCCCAGCATTCTCCAATGGCTTTTACCTTTCTTGTATTTCTTTGTAACACTTATCACCATCAACCATCAATCATTATTCTATTACTGGTTTATTTCTTATTGGAGACAGAGAGAGAGAGAATTGGGACGGGGCGCAGAGGAAGAAGAAAACACCCCCACTGCCTAGAAAGCCTGCTGGGGAGTTACATCCCAGGACCCTGAGATCATGACCCAAGCCAAAGGCAGTCACTCAATGGACTGAGCCACCGAGGTGCCCCTCTATTATTGGCTTATTTTCACTATTGTATTTCAAAAGAATGTAAGCTCTTTGTGGTCAGGTATTTTATATGTTTTATTAATTGAAGTATTCTCAGAAAGGTAGCTGGCAGATTGTAAGGGCTCACTAAACTGTATTTTGTTGTTCTTATTGGGCTCCTTTGTGGGCTTTACCTCTTACGCGCTAGACTATCTATCCTTCAGATGTAAGCAATAAGATATAGAACCCTGCTGCCTGTTCAAATGAGTAAAAAGCCTGTATTAAGTGGATATTTTAAAAGCTAAATGAATGGCTTAATAGTTGTATATAGGGGGAAAGGGAACATATTTTCCACGGTTTAGAAGTGGAGTTCTTTTTTAGAGTTCTTGTACAAGCCTACACTATTTGAACGATAATGGGCAGTTTTACATTCCAATTATACAAACACTTTGGTAATTTATATCCTTTTTTTTTTGTAATTCATGACTGGATCATTTAATTCCTTAGGAGCATTATAGCATTTCAACTTTTCCTGTTCAATAAACTTATTGGGGTTGCTACCTTTTTTATTCAAATGGAGAAATAGTCATGATTTAATCTAAATAAAGTGTTATTGATTGTGTTGTTTTTCTAGGAATGAGTCGCACATGCTAGTTTAAAAGTTTTGTTAAATTCCCAAGTCTGTCAACCGATAAAAGCCCCTTTTGTAGATTAGTAACTTGATCAAAAGCGAAATGTTATGTAACACTAAATTGTTATACTATCTTTATTTCCATCTTGCATTGTAATAACACCCATCTTAACTCTATTTAAGAAAAGTCATCGCCAGATGGCTTTCTGGCATTGATTGCATGATATGAAATCTAATATAACTAAAAGTTTTTGGTTTTAGTAGCATATAAATCAATTTATAAAAATATATGTATTTGAATATAAGGTAAAGTTTTAAATTATTTGGCAATAGTAAACTAAACTTTTTTTTGTAAATTTTTATTTTCTAAAATTTCATTGAGCTCTTTTGCAATAAGAAACAAGTTACAAAAAATTAAGGTTTATTTACCCCAATTCAAAATTATTAGGAATATAATCATAGAGGTTGAAGTATTTAAAATATTGAACCAAAACATTTTTATTAGGTAAATTCCCCGTGAATGCTGAGGCATTCACTGTTTAAAATATACTAATATTATTGATAGACTGGTAGAAGCCCTAAAATCAAATATTTTATTAAATAATTTATATGCATATCTTTTCATGGCGTGGTAATTCCATTTCTCTAGCATTAAATAATATTCCATTGTTTGCATGTACTACACTTTATTTGACCTTTCACCCCTATGGAAGGATATCTTGGTTGCTTCCAAGCTTTTGTCAGTTATGAATAAAACTACTATAGACATCTTTGTGGGTATAGATTTCATCTTCTTTGGATAAATACCAAGAACTGCTACTGCTGAATCATCTGGCAAGAATCTGTTTTTTTAGTTTTGTAAGAAGAAACTGCCAAGTTGTTTTCCATTCTTTATTCTCAATAGACATGGAAGAAACATTCCTGTTGCTCCACATCCTCACCAACATTACGTTCGTGTTGTCAGTGGTCTGATTCTGGGTATGTACTGGTGTCTCTTTTTTGTTTTTAATTTGCATTTTTTCCTGATGACATATGATGTGAAGCATCTTTTTATATGCTTATTTGCCATCTGTAATATTTTTTTTTCTTTTGTGTGAGGTATCGGCTAAGGACTTTGGCTTCATTTTTAATCAAGGTTTTTCCCCCATTGTTGAGTTTTTAAGGGGTCTTTTGTGTATTTTTGATTAACAGTCCTTTGCCAGATGTGTATTTTGCAAATTTTTTTCTCATAGTCTGTGCTTTGCCTTTTCATTCTCCTTGGCATTGTGTTTCACAGAGTAGAACATTTTTAAATTCAGTCAGTGCTTGTGCTTTTTGGTAGCTAAAGTTATTTTTCCAAAACCAAGGGTCATTTAAATTTTCTTCTATATTACCTTCTACATTTTTTTCATGTTTTAGGTTTATAATCCAATCTGAGTTTCCATGTTTTTGTGACAGAAGAGTGTATATCTGCCTGGATTTATTTTATTTTTATTATTTTATTTTATTTTTATTTTATATTTTTTACATTTAGCTTTCCACCATTTACTCCAGAACAATTTGTTTAAAAGATTGCATTTTGCTCTCTTGTATTGCTTTTGCTTTTATATTAAATATAAAACATAATTTGATAATATATTCATTCCGTTTCTTTAATCTAGTCTTTCTGTGGTATTACAATATCTTGCTTACAATTATCGTTATGGTATACTTTTCTTAAGATTTTTATTTATGTATTTGACAGAGAGAGAGATCACAAATAGGCAGAGAGACAGACAGAGAGAGAGATGAGGAGAAGCAGGCTCCCTGCTGAGCAGAGAGCCCAATGCCGGGACTCGATCCCAGGCCCCTGGGATCATTTACCTGAGCCGAAAGCAGAGGCTTAACCCACTGAGCCACCCAGGCGCCCCATCGTTATGGTAAACAAGACTCCTCAGTTCTTTGTTCTCCTTCAACATTATGTTGAATATTGTGAGTCTTTTTGCCTCTCCATATAAACTTTAAAATAAGTTTGTTAATATTAAAAAAAAAAAGAACTTGCTGGAATGCATTAATTGTATAGAATAAAACCTTGGAAACCCAGTGATCTCTTGAGCTTAGCAGGAGATAGACCCATGGACATCAGTTGTCACCAGTGGTGCCTCTGGCAGAACCTATTGCAAATCCCTAGGCAAAATGAGACCTCAAGGATCTGAGAGAATGTCTAAGAAGTACTTGATACATCCCTTGGGTATGGTTTATTGAAGTGTCCACCTGTCTGAAAGCTGGGGAATCTAGATAAGGGAGGGAAATTTAGTTATGATAAAAACATATCAACAAACATCAATAACATTTTGTAAAACTAATTGTCATGGCTCATATACAATATGACCAACAGAGGGACCATCAAAAGGCAAGCTTCCATTATGTTTTGGATAGTGAAATTTTTTATTCAAAAATAAAGCAATGAGAGGGGAAGACACAATGAGAAAATTACCATTTTTTTAAATGGTAAACTTCTTACAAAATGGATTAGGTTTTATATTCTAAGTAGTATATTGAAAAGTAAAACATTGGGGCGCCTGGGTGGCTTAGTGTTTTGGGCTGGCTGCCTTCGGCTGGGGTCATGATCTAGCAGGGTGCTGGGATCAAGCCCTGCATCGGGCTCTCTGCTCAGCAGGAAGCCTGCTTCTCTCTCTCTCTCTCTCTCTGCCTGCCACTCTGCCTGCTACTTGTGATCTCTGTCTGTCAAATAAATAAATAAAATCTTTTTAAAAAAAAAAGAAAAGAAAAGTAAAAACATTAAAAAATAAAATTTTAATTTAAAAAAATTATGTAGTTTTTTAAAAAAAAGCTTTAAAAATAGCAGAACCATTTTTCTTATAACTGGAAAATACATTGTATATATATCTATCAAAAATAACTTGTCGGGCTCCTGGGTGGCTCAGTGGGTTAAGCCGCTGCCTTCCACTCAGGTCATGATCTCAGGGTCCTGGGATGGAGCCCCACTCCGTGCGCTCTGCTACTTCCTCTCTATCTTTGCCTGCCTCTCTGCCTACTTGTAATCTCTCTCTGTCAAATAAATAAATAAAATCTTAAAAAAAAATAACTTGTCATGGGGGCACCTGGGTGGCTCAGTGGGTTAAAGCCTCTGCCTTCGGCTCAGGTCATGATCCCAGGATCCTTGGATCGAGTCTCACATCGGGCTCTCAGCTCAGCAGGGAACCTGCTTCCCCCCCTCTCTCTGCCTGACGCTGCCTACTTCTGATCTCTGTCAAATAAATAAATAAAATATTTTATAAAAAATTTTAAAAAAATAACTTGTCATGTCTGGAATCAGGAGCATATGGAAAAAAATAATATCTAAGGACAATACTTCTGCCATGTTTTGTGCCTTGTTAATATTTTTAAACATTCAGGCAACTTTTAGCTTTATTGAAATACCTGCTAAGATACCAGCAGTGCCTTTTGGAGCCCTATGACTATAAAAATTAATTGCAAATATTCAAAATGTTTACTATGGTGTCACTATTTAGGGCCACCACCAAGCATGTTTCAGAAGCAAGCATAACTGTTACTCTTCTGTAAGGCAAAAGGGCATGTTTTCAGGAGTTCCATCTGCTGTACCAGGAGGTGAATCAAGTAATGATTTTTGTCTATAAAAATAATTCACTTTTCAATCTAACATTCCTCATTCCACATTATAATAATAAAAACTAGGAGGACGACTAAAACAAACAAAAACAACTACAACAACAACAGCTTTTCCTTCAGTGGTAAAAGTAAATAGAAACTTATGAGTAGCCTGAAATTTATTTTTAAATATTTTTAAGATAAGCGTTTTTGTTAGAAAACCATATATTTTATATTACTAAGAAATAACAGGCAAAAGTTTTAGTTAACTTCTAAAAAGTCTAGTTACTTCTATTTATTTATTAACTCATCTCTTTATGAAAGTAGAACATGATCACAACTATTGTATCTACCCAAGTTTGTATGCTTTGGTTATTTTATGTTTGCTATTTCCTTTCTTAATTTTTACAATATTTGATACATAATAGTATCTTTAAGTCCATCTATGGTTTCACAGAATTTGTTTGAACTTCATAAAAAAATGTACCATACTTTCGCACTGTCCTTGTTTTACTTCTCTATTAAACTTTCCAAGATTTATTCACTTTAGAGTGTGTAGCTATCATTTATTTTTATTCCTCCATAATGCTATGTTTACAAATTTGTACTTATCTGTACTTTTTAAAAATATCTTAATTATAAACCATTTCTCATCTCACGTAACACTCATGTTACTTCTACACTTATCAGATATTATGTAACTGAAAACCACAACTCAGCAACAATATAGCACCATTTTTTCAAAATTAAATGGCTTACCAGAATTCTTTAATTCTATCCTTTATTTGTATTAGATGACCCCTTTATTCTGGTATTTGGCATTGTTCATATGGAGGAAAGCTTATAAGTTGATATTCCATAAATAGAAGGATTTATTATGATTGATTAATTATTTTCATTTAGAATGCATAGAATATGGTTGATTTACTATTTCTTTCTTACTCTCTGCCTGGAACATAGTGCTATCTATGTAATAGCCACTAAAATATTAAGTTAATTACCTAGACTTTAAAACTTCATATGAATAGGAATAACATACAGAACTCTTCTCAGATTGGGACACCTGGGTGGCTCAGTCAGTTAAAAGCCTGAGCCTTTAGCTCAGGTCATGATCTTAGGGTCCTGGGACTCAGTTCTGCAACAGATTCCCTGCTTAGCCGGGGAGTTTGCTTCTCCCTCACCCTGCTGCTTCCCCTGCTTTGCTCTCTCTCACTCTCTCTCTTACAAAAATAAATAAAATTTAAAAAATGAATTCTTCTCAGATAGCTAATATAGAATATCGTCTTTGTATTCATCAAAGGGAAAGTGCCATATAATAATGAAATTCAGACTACTTCAAATTCATTTTTTAACCAGTAAGGAAGTACTGGAAACAAGCCAAAAATGTCTTTAATGTGAATTAAAGAAATAGATTGATTTTCAATATCTTAATGTTTCTAAAATAAATTGCAAGATTTTTATACTAGATATCAGTGTAAATATTCATTATACAAGGATATTCTAAAAAATAAACCTGAGAAAACTACTTGACATATATGATGACAAAAACGAGTTTGACAAAAAGTCAGTTTGGGTAAAACTTACAACACCTACCACCTGAAACTCTTGTTCTATAATTTAATTATTTTAATTTACAAAAAGATACAAAAATAACATATCAGAGTAAGTCTATTGATAGCTTTTGAAGGTATGCTCTGGTTGTGCACTGTTTACTATTGAAAGGGGAATCAAATATGTGATGCTTATGGTGTGACTATATTAAAATTCAAACAAAGTTCAGAAGCATACGAGGAATAGAATAAAGACAAAAGATGACCCTTACTTATCCTAAAAGATAGACAATGGTATTATATGTGCTAGTTGGGGAGAGAAATCCAGTCAGTAGATGGAGGATGTGGTAGTGGAAAAAAAAAAACCCAAGACACAACGTTTTGGTTGAACGTTTAGCAGTATATTTAACAAAGTGAAATTGTGTGTTAATAGCCTTGAGTAAAAGAAATGCCAAAAAATATTTTCAATTCATTGAAGATTATTTAGGAAAAACTTGAAAAAACACAACTTGATAAGGATTTCCAATAAAAGATTCATAAGCAATACAAGTTTCAGAATTTTTAGTATATTTCCCTAAAAAGCCATTTGATTTAAAAGTTAAAAAGAATTCTATTTACCTGCCACTTAAAATAAGAGGAAATTATTTGGTTTTGTAATAAGTCAATAAAATAAATTAACATATCTTGAGAAAACAGATATGCACACTAAGTTAAAAATAATAGTGCTTAAGCTGTGTCAGCAAACATTTGCAAAATCCCTTGCCATCAGCTAGCTCTGGAGTTCTGCTGGGTGAGTAAGGCCATGTATGTTACTGCTCAGAGTACTGACGCAAAGCAATTGTCCCCCTTCACATCCATTTTTTTGCCGTTGATATGTCCATGCTATGTTGTTTAGAGAGACATAGATGGCCCTACATGAAGGCCTTTTTTTGTGTGTATATGGGTGACTGTGATTTAACTTTCAAATTCAGATGGCTCCTGATTTACAATGGATTCAACTTACGATATATTTGGCAATGATGTGAAAGTGATGAAAGTGATTCAGTAGAAAACTGTACTTTGAATTTTGTATTTGGGTCTTTATAAAAAGGGCCAGCGCGACACCATGTGTGGTATGGTGCCGTCTTGTGTTGATGCTGGCAGGGGCAGTGAGCCACAGCTCCCAGTCAGCTAGAAGATTACAGGGGTGAACACCTGATATTCTTACAACCATTCTATATATAACCATACTTCTTTTTTTAAGTGTAATATTTAATAAATTGCATGTGATATTTGATACTTTGTTATAAAATAGGCTTTGCTTAAGATGATTTTGCCCAAATGCAGGCAAATGTAAGTGTTTACTGAGTATGTTTAAATAAGCTTAAGGTAAGCTATGATATTTGATAGTTTAGGGGTATTAAATGCATTTTCAATTTTGTATGTGTTTCTCTGTACATATCCCCCTTTGTAAGCTGTGGAACAATCTCTATATGTATATGTAGCCTTGGTATGGCTTACATATTATTGGCATGAAACATCTAGAACAGTACGTGTGCCCTATAATGTCTACAACATCAAACAAGTTTCTTGAAAACTTGTGCCAAGGGGTTATGTCTTTAAGGATTCTTATTTTCAGAAGGGTTCTCTCAAAACGTAAGATTTTTCAGAAGTTAAGTGAAAATCTGAACCAAACTAAACATTTTTCCATTTTCCCCCTAGTGAGCAAAGATAGCTAAAATCTATCTGCCATTTTACAACACTGTACTCAACGACTGTAATTCTAATTTAAGAACAGATTTATTTATATCAAAACCACATGTTGGCCGGCAATCTTACACAATATTTATATAATCGCAAAAATCAGAGCCTTGGACACTTTTATTTGTTGTGTCTATATGGTACTACGGACATTCATCTTTTTTGACCTCATAGCTTCATGTATGTCTATACTTTTGAAAATACATGCATCATAGTTCCATTGTAAAATGTCTGGTTATAAAAGGTGCTATGCTAATCAAAATGGTAATAAGAACATACAAATGACCTGATGTAATGAACTGGGCGACCAGATTGGCCAGATATCACATTTCATACCAGAAAGATTCAGTGGTTAAGTTTTCAAAATGGCCAGCTATACTCGACCGAATTATAAACTCATTTAACTTCTTTCTTTGTGTACAGTATTATACATTAGTCAGTATTATAGTAAATACTGTACTTTGGACAGATGTAAATATGCTGTAATAAAAAATTGTTTTTCTTCTTTCTTTCTTTTAGTCCTTTTTACTTGTAAGACTAGCCACAAATACCATGCCTTCCTCCAAAATAATTTGCAATCCAAATTTATCTCTAAATGAATTTATTGCACAGAAAAAAAATATATATATACACTTACAGTAGACATTGTTCAAAAAATAGTTACACAACAGCAGGGCCCTAAATGTAAGCAGTATAGTTGTTTTGTTTTGTTTTGTTTTGTGTTCTTTAAATAAAAAGAGGGTTATGTGAAATACTGGAATTTTTTCCGGCATTTCTAGGCCTAGTATTTCAAGACAGTTAACTACACTTACAGTTGTCAACAGCCTCTTGTTGGCAGTATGATTTTATTGGCTCCATGGAATAACAGCAATACATTACTATTGTTTCTTTCTTTTATGACACACACAAAAAAAAAATTGACACATTTGCTCAAGACCAACCAGAATCATTTTAACCTATCAAAATTGATGGGAAAGGCCTTCACTGCCAAAGTCACTGCTGGGTTTTCACAATTTCATTGCAGACAATCTGCTACTCCCATTTTGATAAGAGAGAAAGAGTCATAATCAGGGAAGAAGAAGAAAGCTAGATTAATACTTGTAATTATCATTGAATTATTTAGCCTGCTATAGGATTATTATTATTAGTGTCATTTGATATTTTCTCTCATTTTATTAAATACAACTGTGAGTAATTACCCTACCTAATATTTCTCTGTATTGGGCTGACTAGCTAGCAAACCTTCATGAAAATTATCCCTTTTGGTAGCCAACAACATATAAAATGCTTTGCATTATGATGCTGTTGAATCAGAACATACCCACTACCCTGACCTGTAGCTCTTTTTTGAGGAGATTAACCAAACTTCAATTAATTCTATGTTTATGGATTCTTCCCATACAATTAGAAAATTTATCAATAGAGTCCATGAACACTATAAGGTTGTAACAACATTTTAAGCCAGCAATCACACTTTGATTTTTACAACAAAAGCAGAAATAAAAACACACACATTTGGATCAGTTTTTCTATTAGTCTGTCTGGACTTCAAAATCCTATTCCTCAAGATAATGCACACCACAAGTTTCTTCTGGGATTAAACCAAGAAATTCAGATGGCACCTGAAACACTTGGTTTAATATTCTCCAAAGGACTATTGCACCTATTTCTTACATTATGACATTGTTTTTACAACAAATCCATAGCTTTTATAATGTTTAGTATTTTTAATAATCACTAAAGTCAATAATCATGATTACAATCATAAACATAAAAATTTCTACTTTTTGGCTTTTATATAGCCTCTATTTAGAACTTATTTATGCCTGATTACGATTATGCCCCCTCTATTTCGAACTTATTTATAGCCTGATAATTCAAAGGGTCTCTATGTTTATGAAAAAAAATCTGGACAGAAATAGCTCTAAGATCCCATTCAGAAACTTGATATTAATCTAGGTCTTTGGGCTCCATGTTTATCCTGAGAGGCAAAGAGTAGGACAAGGATTTGAGTACTGTTAGTTTATCTGGAGATTATCCAAAGGTAGAAAAGAAAGGGGAAAGTGAGACAGTGAAGAACAGCAACTTTGTCAAAGAGGTACATTGTTGATATTAATTGTTGTGGATAGAAATGAAGGCTTGCTTTTACTGAAAGGTCCTGAGAAAACTCTTTTAAGTTGTCCTCATGAAGAGCAGAACCCCAACTGACCAATTTTATCTATGGTTCTTATTTCCCCACTTCACTGAGAGCTGTCCTCAGAGGGCACATTTACTCTCCTACACTTTTGGGTTGTGTATTGTGAGAGACATTCTAAAATGAGAGAGAGAACATGAGATGCTATCAGTGTTAAAATAAGTAACTGCAATTTCCCATGGGAACTATCCACCACAGGTTTGGCTATATTCAGGTGTTGGGCCTTGATAAATCAGAGGGGATTTGAGGCAGTTATCATTTTAAGGTTAATCATTATATCTGAAATTTCCAAAAACTTCAAGGACTGATGAAAACTTTTGATTATAAAATCTATAAATATAACAATAAATCTACAGTAATTCCAATTATTTTCATAGAAATACACAGACAAAGCATCAATAATAGATTAATGGGGGGATTTATAAATGTTACAAAAAACTACTGAACTGAAAAGAATTTGGTCCATATAACAAACGTGTAAGAAGTAGAACTTTAGGTATTAGGTTAGAACTCAGGATGCATTTGATACTCAGTTAAAAAAGTAATGGAGGGACGCCTGGGTGGGCTCAGTGGGTTTAAGCCACTGTTCTTTTGGCTCAGGTTATGATCCCAGGATCCTGGGACGGGAAAAAGCCCCAAAAAGCGGGGGGCTCTCTGCTCAGCAGGAGCCTGCTTCCTCCTCTCTCTCTGCCTGCCCTCTGCTCTCTGCCTGCTTGTCAACTCTCTCTGTCAAATAACATAAATAAAAATCTTAAAAAAAATTATTGAATGGATGTTATGTCTATCTTATAGGTTTGCCTAAAAATCAGTGACTTTGATGTTTCACCGTGTGGCTATGCAGGAATTTTTTAACTTTCTCTAAGAAGTTATTAGATTTGATTATATAATGGCACTTAAAGGATTGGGGAAAAAACTCAACGTACCAAACCACCATAAAGACAAAGGACAACTGAGTATGAGAACAGGAGTAAAGTAGATAAGAAGAAATCAATGCATTTGAGGAAAATTGGGAATTGAATATACACACATGATGTGTCTATTTTTTTAACTGGAACACACAAAACTAGCTTTCAAAGAAGGAATATAACCTAAGACCATGTTGTCGACTGGGAAACAGACAGACATCATGGAAAAGGGCAAGAAAAAACAAGTGGACTACAGGAAGTAGGGCCGAGCCTACCTCACGGGTAATTTGGATAGAAACGACGTTAGGAGGTAATTGCTTGAATTAAAATTTTGATATGGCCCCACTTTAAACTGCACAGCAGCTGTGGCATCTTCTTTGATCTTATATTGGAGAACAGAATGTGTCCTTTTCTCTTCCCTTTCAGAGCAACAGATGTTAATCTAAATTCCGAATGAAAACCTGAAAAGCTCAGGCGGACTCCGGTTGCTTAAGGGCCAACAGCTGAGAGAAAGACATATAAATTACAATTAAGATTTAATACATTTTGCTGTATGTAGTAGACATTCAAAAGTGGTACAGTGGTTTAACATATTTTGGTCATTTAACAAGAAGACTACAGAGAGTGTTTCTGGTGTTTGGTTCAAGCTGTGCTCCCTCCCTCTGAACGAGATTTTTTCTCTCAAAGGTCCGGGGAAAGAAACATCACAACTTGTTACCTCATAGGTATTCACTAAAAAAGCCGCTGGAAGAGGCCTGAGCCAAACTGTGGCACCCTGAGATCAATGCACCAGCACACACTGGTGAGAGTGGTGAGCTACCAAGGTTGGAGGAAAATTATAGACATATAAGTGCTGATGTAGAGAGCCCATATACCTTTGCCATAAGTACTCTTCTCCTGTGTACCGTTTACCTACCTCTCGGCGGTACCACTCGTTGTATCCACAGAATTGGGAAATGATTTGAGCAAACCACAGACCACACGAATCACACAAACCACATTAATGTGATTCTCTTGGGTGGAAAACCAAAAAACACTGTGTAAAAACATGGTGGTTTTCTAGTTC